>NC_064811.1:94817981-95092055 GCF_023721935.1 Panthera uncia | reverse complement strand
ACACACACACACACACACACACACACACACACACACACACGATGTGGCTTAAACAACAGAAATTAATGTTTTCACAGTACCAGAGACTGGAAAGTTCAAGATCAAGATCAAGGTTTCAGCAGGGTTTGGTTCCTGGTGAGGCCTCTATTCCTGGCATGCAATCACCTCACTATGTCCTCTCATGATTTTTCCTTGGTGAGTGGATATAGGGACAGCATACATTCTTGAATTTCTTCTTAGAAGGACACTAATCCTATCAGATCAAAGCCCTATTCTAGTGATCTCACTTAATGTTAATCATCTCTTTTTGGGTCCCATTTCCAAATACAGTTATAACGGGAATTAGGACTTTGACATATGGATTTTAGGGAAACACAATTCAGTTCATAGCATTTACAAATATTACTTAATAATGCCAAATAACCCTTATTCCACACCTTCTTCTAAGAGATTTACAAGTATTATCATCCAATATTCCAACTCTATGGAATAGATATCATCATCATCATCATCATCTCTATTTATAAATGAAAATAAATGATCAAAAGATGCTGAGAACCATATCCATGTTCCTGTAAATGATACAACTGCATTCTGTACGTGATAGAATTTGGAACAAAAGTAATCTGTCTGACTGAAGCAATTTGTGATCTGAATCATTAATATTGTCTCTAAGGGAGACACTGTTAAAAAAAAGAGGCAAAAAGAGGAAAAAGAAAAAAAAATGTTTACTTTGAAAATTAACCAAGTGATTATTATTTCTCAGGGCTCAGATTTTAGTCATAATTAAAACATTTGACTGATTTCAAAAACTATCCCGATATTAAAATTACAATGTGAATGTTGATTAGGTATGTTAACATCAAAAAATGTTATGTGAAAAAAATTTTAAAACATCAAAACTATGTAAGACTCACCAAAAGTATTTCTATTTTTTTACTACATTTTAATTATTCTTGCTATATAACTAAATTTCTGCTATTTTATGAAAAGGAACATGGTAATTCTACCTTGATTTCTGGGCCTTAAAATCAAAAAGTCTACCCACTACTTCTAAATACCTGAATGTTAGAACACTTGTGTACTAAAAGCTTTCAATGAAGTCTTGAACTGTGACAGATTTGGAGAATTAATGAATTTAGCTATGGTTATTAGAAAAGATACACACACATATTGTATTTCTTTTGCTTAAATGATTTTATGAATTATCTTTCTAAACCTTTTAATTTTTGCCTATGTGTTCTTCTATTTAAAGACGGTTTCTTATAAAAACACAGTTGGTTCTTGCTTACTTATCCAATATGACACCGGCATGTTCAAACCATTAAATTTAAATCATCATTGTGGCTGAACAAAATCTACTACTTGGCTAGATGTTTTCCACTTGAACCATCTTTTTTCTGTTTCTTTTGTTCTCACTCTTTTTCAGTTTTCTGTCAATTTGAGCATTTTTATGATTCTGTTTATCTCACTTATTGATTTACTATGTGTATCTCTTAATTTTTCATGGTTTCCCCACAGTTTATTTAACATATAATATAAATAACATGTATGTATATATATAATAATATGAGTATTCTATCAAATAATATTACAATACTTCCTGTGTAGTATAAAAACTTTATAACTATATTTTCAATTTCTACTGTCCATCTCTTGTGCCATTGTATTCATATACCTTACTTTTATATATGTCATAAAAACACCCTACATTGTTCCTCATATTGCTTTAAATAGTTACTCTTTAGAGTAATAAAAGGGGGAGATGCTTAACCTTACTTTATTCCATATTGGATACTCCTCATTTTTTTTTTTAACGTTTATTTATTTTTGAGACAGAGAGAGACAGAGCATGAACGGGGGAGGGGCAGAGAGAGAGGGAGACACAGAATTGGAAGCAGGCTCCAGGCTCTGAGCCATCAGCCCAGAGCCCGACGCGGGGCTCGAACTCACGGACTGTGAGATCGTGACCTGAGCCAAAGTCAGACGCTTAACCGACTGAGCCACCCAGGCACCCCTCCTCATTTCTTTCTGTAGACCTATCTTTCTGACTGTCTTGTATTCTATGCTTTTCACGTTGTCATGTAGAACAGGTTTTAAAAAGCCCTATATTTTTAGAAATATTTCTATCGGGTATATAATTCTTAGTTGATGGTCTTCTTTTCTTTCTTTTTCAGTGTTTTAAAGGTTTCACTCCTGTCTTCTTGTTTACATGGTTTCTGATAAGAAGTTTACTATAGCAGTTACCTTATTCCTTTTTAAGTAATATGTATTTTTCTCTGTCTACCTTCAAGATTTTCTTTGTCTTGCATTTTTATCAGTTGGAATGATACACATTGGTTTAGTTTTTGTTTTGTTTTTGTATTTATACGGTTTGATGTTCTCTGAACTTCTTGGTTCCATAAATTGATGTCTGTCACTAAAAAACTGTCAGCCATTATTTCTTGAAATATATTCTGCCATTTTTTTTTTCCTTTTCTCTTTTTGAGATTTCAATTATATTAGACTTGCTATGGTCATATAGTTGCTGATGCTCTATATCTTTTTCCCTCTTTGTATTTCAGTTTGAGTAATTTTAAGTAAACTATTTCAAGCTTACTAATTCTTCCCTTGGGTGTCTTGAATCTACTGATTAGGTTATCACAGGTACTTTTAACCTGTTTTTGTGTCTTTGATTTCTAATAGTTTCCATTTTTTTGCTGAAATTACCTGTGTGATACTGTGTCTTGTCTTCCTTGTGTATACAGCCTTTACATATTTATTCTACTTATTTAAATTCCCTGTCTAATAGTTCTAATATTTGCATCATATCTAAGTCTGGGTCTGATTATTCCTTTTTTTTTTTTTTCCTGACTGATTTTCTTCCTTTTATATGACTTGTAAGTCTTGGTAAAAACTAAATAATATTGTATAGGATAGATAGAAACTGAGATAAATACTTTTATGCATAGAGATGAGTATGTAATTTTTTCTGGTTAGCTTTTAGTGTAGGTTTTAGTGTTTATGTAGTCAGACATTGAGATGGGTTTGGATGTTGCTTTCCGATTGGCTTTAGATTTTTACATTTAACTCTAGGTTTTCCCTTTGTGGTTCTTACCAGAGAAATGCCATCACTTGGAACTTTCCCAAAAGTATTCTTATTTTATTTTTATTTGATACTTGTTAGGATGATGGCAGGTATGAGGTAAGGAGGTCATTCTCTGCTATTCAGATTAGGTCTTGGTCCTAAATAGGCACTGTGAATCTTGGTCTTAGAGTTTGGCCTTCACAAGTGTTCCTCCCACAAGTGTTCCAGAAGTAATCTTAGGCCTAGAAGTTATATCTGACCCTTTTCCAGGTGTAATGGTTTCTTTCCTTTCTTCCTTCTTTCCTGCCTTCCTTTTATTCTAACTTCTTTTCTTGATTTTTTTTCCTTTCTCCCTTTTTCTTACATTTGTTTGCTAATCCCCTCCCTCCAGATACAGTGGTCTTCCACCATTATCCCAATAACTACAACTTACACTTTTGTTGTCATTCTCCCTTCAATGTAAGGCTTTTGTTCCACAGAGGAGATAGGAGAGATAGATAAGCATTTCAGTGGTGGTTGTTGCTCTGATCCCCAACTCCAGTGGGTATCCATTAGTGCCCCACCCCAGGTATTTTTTTCCCTTAGACTTCTTCCTATAAACAAGGGGTACTGTTCCATATGAATGAGAAGGAAGATGGATCTAGGCTTACTTTGGCAGTGTCTGTTATTTTCCTCCCCAGCACCACAGTGTAAACTTTTTTAGAATTCTCACCCATGTTTTCTGTCAGTTTTTTAAGGTTCTTAAAGAGAAGCTTTCAAGATGATGTGAACTTTCCTATTTCTATGACTCCCAGGAGCTTCATATACTCACCTAGCTCATACTCAGTCTTTGGTGATTAAAAAGAAAAAAATCTAGCTAAGTGTTCCTTATAACATCCAGTAGAATCTGTCCTATGTCAGAGAAAGACAAAAATGTATTACTTCACTCATATGAGGACTTTAAGAGACAAAACAGATAAACATAAGGGAAGGGAAACAAAAATAATATAAAAACAGGGAGGGGAACAAAACAGAAGAGACTCATAATTATGGAGAACAAACAGAGGGTTGCCGGAAGGGTTGTGGGAGCAGGGGATGGGCTAAATGGATAAGGGGCACTAAGGAATCTACTCCTGAAATCATTGTTTCAGTATATACTAATTTGGACATAAATTAAAAAAAATAAAAAATAAAATTAAAAAAAAAAAAAGAATCTGTCCTATGTAGGCAAATTCTCAGGTCCTTTTTCTCCCCAAAAGAGCATGCATCCCTCCAGAATTAGTTTTTGTCTAATAACTTCAGAGAAAGTTTTTACATCTTTCTGCTTATTGTGTGGAATAACACACTTTTGAGCACTCTTTGCCTGCAAGCTAAAACTGTATATCCCTTCTGAGACCTTTGGTTATTTTTTGTCCAATCAGTATATTAAAAAATAATTTTAGAAGTACCCAGAATAA
This sequence comes from Panthera uncia, assembly GCF_023721935.1. NCBI lineage: Eukaryota > Metazoa > Chordata > Mammalia > Carnivora > Felidae > Panthera > Panthera uncia. The sequence goes on along the minus strand of NC_064811.1, from coordinate 95,087,552 downwards.
TTTCTTCATGTTAAAAGACAACATTTATTAAGAAGATATTCTTAAGTCTTATATAGATTATAGGTTAAGGATGTGGAGCTACCCATTACGAAAGACATGAGTTCAGAACGTTTTCTACAATTAGAAAAACCTGCTTATTAAAGCTTGCTCCAGCATTTCTAAGTTGTTTGACATGTAGAAGATGTGAATATTAAAATAGCTAATGTATATGAAGAACTGAGGATAATGCTTACCATATAGCAAGTATTCAATAAATATTAGAAGTCATTCTTGTTACCAGCACAAATATGATAGAGGTGTTGTGCAAGGTTTTAAATGAAAACATTTATAGAACCATCCTACATATTAAATTTTAAAAAGCTTATAACAGCAATCTACAAGTGGCTATATAGTAACTGTTTAATAAATATGGGAAAATATGTCTATTGGTGTGTTCATCACTGTGCTAGAGCTTTATGAAACACACATACACAAGCCCACACACACATACTCACACACACTCACATGGTTCTTAATCTTAAATTAATCGCCATATTATACAATGAAATAAAGACACAACAAAATTAGAGAAAATGCATATTGTTTTCTACTGCTGCAGATATTAAGTTAGCATGCAGGAAATTTATATACAGTCAATCCTCATTATTAGTGGATTCCTACCAGATACAACTTAGCTATAATACCAAAATTAATACTCATGGTGTTATCACAGACATTTGCAGATGGGCACAGAGCAGGTGACACAAAATCACCTTAATCTCAAGTTCCTAGCTGAGGTCAAACCAGGTGATGCTTTCTGCTTTCTTGTTTCAGTTCTCTAACAAAAATTACCAGAAAGTGTAAATGGTAGGGGGTAGTGCAGTGTAGTGCAAGAAGCTCTCTTCTCTGCGGCCATTTGGATGGGATTTGTAATTCCAGCACTGGCACTCGTTTATGAGGTGGCCTCAGGCAAGTTGCTGAACATATCTAAATCTCATTTTTCTCTTTTGTAAAATAAATGGAATCGGCCAGGAGGATTTATTTTTAAGACTTAGAATTATAATATATGTGATATATGTGTGCATAGATATAGATGTACATATTTACTTATTTAGTTATTTTTATGCTTTACACCCAGCATGGAGCCCAAAATGGAGCTTGAACTCATGACCCTGAGATTAAGACCTGGGCTGAGATCAAGAATTGGATGCATTACTGACTGAGTCACCAAGGCACCCCTAGATATAGATATACATTTAGATGGATGTATAATTTCTCCTAGGAATAATGGTTCAATATTTGGTAATTCAGTGTTCAGAGCAACTTTATAGAACACAACTCCTGCAAATCAGGAGAAGTGACTGTATATCACTGTGAAAACAAAAAGGTGTGGCTTAAATATAGTGAGAAGACACATCTCTCTTAAATACGGCTTCACAGTCAAGAAAGGACTATAGATTTAAATATATGAGCATGTATGAGAAGTGAAAGCTGGAGAAGAGGAACAGTGAGAGAAGTTCAGTTTATGGAAAGCCTTAAGTGCCAAATTGAGACATTTGGATTGGATCGGATAGTTAATTCAGAACTAGCAAAAGGTTTTGACTGAGGGAATAAGTGCTGAAAGCAATCTTTGAGGAATGTTAATCTGGAAACAACATAGAAGTTATCTGTCTGTTAAGTTCAAAATAAAGAGACTGGAGAGTCTTATGACACACCAAACAGAAGAGATGAATCTGGAGGTCATTAACATAGAAAAAGTGATAAATCATATTAATGGAGATGAAGCAGTGATAGGAGTCAAAGTAATGCTAAAATTGTGTCCCAGAGTAATTGGAAAGAATAGTAATGATCTTGATAGAACTGTGAATTTAGAAAGCAGAGCAGGATGAGGAGACAGATGTAAAGCACAGCATCTGAACAGCTGGTGTTTTTCATTTTAAATGAAGGCAAAAGAAATACTATCAGGATGCACCAACACACAGCTGAATTCACCAAGGCATAGATGTGGAAAACAGAGAAACAACAGTGGCAAACAAACCAAAATGATGCACAACCCAGAAAAGATGAATTGCTCTTTTTCAGCAATGACTTAGTTAGTAGAGGTTGCTAACCCTGCCAAATTACTGCTGGAGAAACTGAAATGTTCAAAAATAATTTTAGACAGCAAAGAAATTTCTGAGTAGCATATGGATATAACAGGAAAGAGATTTTTTTTCTCCTGATAAAGTCACAAGATGAGTAGTGTTGATTCATTGTAATGAGGCATCTGGATGTCAAATCAACTATTTCATCTTGCCTCTTCAGGCATGATTCTCATTCTTTCTGGGAAACTACATTAAGTGGATCTGATTAGAATGGAGAGGCTCTTCTCCCTTCCTCTAAGAAGAATTACAGTTACAAAGGGCATGCAGTGCCCATGTTCATGAGAAATTCCTCCTCTGGTTCTGGTGATTTCCTCCATGTTCATTGGATAAGGTTTCCCTTTTAGGCCTGTACCTTACACAGGGTGTGCAAAGCTCCTGTTTTCTATTGCTTTTGGACAGGGGAGGAAGTATACATATGAGTGTCTTGTGCTGTTATAGGCCAGGTAGCCCATAGGTCAAAAAGCAAGTTGGATAAGCATGCCAAATGATAGTTTATCCTCGCATTCCTTAGTCGTTTCTCCCTAGCTCCAAGGCCCTCTGTAGTGGCCTTTTCCCTTACAGCGACTATTTCTCTTCTACCAATATATCCAAGTACGTTGCTTCCCTCTTTCCTCTTGCACTTAAAGGTGAAATGCTGTTTCTACAAGTCAGAATTTCTCCTTCACTGAGATACGTGTTTTCTTTGAATCACTGTTTTCAATTTACTATGGGTGGGAATAGAATAGGTCTTAAAAAAGCAAGGGGGTAGGTAGAAATAAGCAGAAAAAAACAAAATGTTTTTGATTGTTATTGTTCTGTTTCTACCACAATGTTTTTCACTCTTTCATTTACAAATCAGTAAACCATGGATCTTAGAATAATCACAAAGCAAACAGTCAAATGACAAACTACAAGAAGCTATTATCAGATTACATAATAGATTTCACATATTTTCTCTGTGGGAAATAAAAGTTTATTTGATCTCAAATATATTTGGAATTTAAAAGTTCACAAAAGTATATCCACAGATTGTAAATTAAGTATAAGCGTTTTATATATATAGGCAATAATGCAACTCATGACATTTTTAATTATTCAGCTACCAATTACTGATTCTCTTTTGTGTGTCAGGTACCCTGGGGTATTTGTATTTAAATTGTACAAATTGTATTTAAATTGTAATATATATACATATATATATATATACACATATATGTATATATATATATATATGTGTATATATATATATATGTATATATATATATATATGCCTACTTTGTACTTACATTCTGTTGAAGCAGCTAGCTGTATTCTCCTCAGCTTTATTGATGTACAATTTGCATAAAATAAATATCACCTATTTTAAATATATGGTTTGATTAATTTTGGAACTTGTATAGTAATGTAACCACCATTACAATCAAAATATATAACATTTCCATAAACTTAAAAAATACCCGTATGTTCTTTTTGAGTTGAGCTCTGCTCCCAGTTTCCCACACTGGCAACCAGCAATCTGTTGTCTATCATGAATTCTCCTTTCCTGGAATTCATATACATCAAATCATACCATATTTTTATGTTTAACATAATTTTTTTGTATTATCCATGCTGTGTTCATTAAGATGGTACTCTTAAATTGCTAAGTATGATAGCATAGTATGGATATAATGCTATTTTTAACACACCAGTCAATGGACATTTCAGTTCTATTAAATTCTAATTATTAAAAACAAGACTGCAATAAAATTTTTCTTATTTACAAACCATTCTTTGAATATAGGTTTTTATTTCACTTGGGTAAATTCTAAAGAATGAGACTGTTGGGTCATATTATAAGTGCACATTTAATCTTATAAAACACTGCCATACTGTTTTCCCAAAGGACTGTATCATTTCACATTCCACCAGCTGCGTATGAGTTCGATTTGGTCCATATTTTTGCCCACACTCCATATTCTTGGTCTTTTTACTTTCAACATTATAGTGAGATTGTAGTAAAATCTCACTTTGGTTTTAATTTGCATCTTGAATATCTAAATGTGTGACTTCCATCAATTTTAGAAATTTTCAATTATTATTTCTTCAAATATTTTGTGGCCACATTTTTTATCTCCTTTCACACTTGGATTCTAATTCATTGATATATTTATTCATCTTCAACTTCACTTTACCCTCCGTTATCTCCATTTGGCTGGTGAGACTGTTCATTGATTTGCTTATATAATAATACACTTTTGAGTTCCAAAATTGCCACTTCTTTTTCCTCATTCAATTTCTCTAAGATTCATTATCTTTTTTTTTTGTTGAAAGCGTATTTTGTTTTATGTCGTTAAAATTATTTTAAAGGAACAACTTTAATATTGTCATTTCAAATTCTAACTGCTGGGTCATTTCAGGATTGGAATCTGGTTACTCTTTTTTTCTTGAGAATGAACTCTATTTTTTTTTTATTATCATATATCAGTTAATTTGAAGTTGTACTGGATTGTAAGTGATGAGTTTCTTGTAAATCTAGAATCTGTTCTTTTTCTATAGTAAGTGCTGTTTCTTTTGGTTTAGCAGGTAATTATCTTGGTTGGACTAGATTGCAAACTGTTTCCTTTTGTTCCCCCCAGCTTTATTGAGGTATAACTGACAAATAAAAATTATATATATTTAAGGTATACAAAGTGATGTGTACACACACACATTGTGTAATAATTACCATAGTGTACCACAATCAAGCTAGTAAACATATCTAATACCTCACATAGTTATCTTTCACATGTGTATGTGAGAACAATTAAGATATACATTCTTAGCAAATTTCTAGTGTACAATACAGTATTAGTAACTATAGTTGTCGTGCTGTACATTAGATCTCCCAAACGTACTCATCTCATATAACTGACTGTATAACCTTTGGCCAACATCTCCCTATCCTCCTCCCACCCCACCTCCTAGCTCCTGGTAACTACCATTCTAGTCTCTGCTTCTAAGGGTTTCAGTATTTTAGATTTCCACATCAACGTAAGATTATGCAGTACTTGTCTTTCTATGTGTGGCTTATTTCATTTAGTATAAAGTCCTGCAGGTTCATTTATGTGTTGCCAATGACAGGATTTCCTTCTTTTTAAAGCTGAATAAGTAATTCATTGTTTATATACCACAATTTCTTTAATCATTCATATGTCAACAAATGCTCCGGTTGTCTCAATATCTTAGTTAATGCACATGGTGTTGCAATGAACATGAAAGTGCAAATATCTCTTTGAAATACCAAGTTTATTTCCTTTAGCTATATACTCAGAAGTAGGTTGAGGAATCATATATTTAATTTTTTGAGAAAATCTCATTGTTTTCCATAACAGCTGCACCAATTTACACCCCAGCCTGCAATGTACAATGTTCTCTTTTCTTCCTCATCAATAGTTGGTACATTTTGTCTTTCTGATAATAGCCATCCCTAGAGATGTGAGGAGATATCGCATTACAGTCTTAAATTGTACTTCTCTGATGAACAGTGATGTTGAGTACACTTTCATAAACCTGTTTGTCATTTATATTTCTGCTTTTGAGCAATGTCTATTCATACTCATTGTCTGTTTTTTAAATTGGGTTATGTTTTTCCTACTATTGAGTTCAGTTCCATATATTTTGGATGCTCTCCATTTGCCTATTTTTGCTTTTGTCACCTGTGTTTTTGGTGACATGACCAAAATAATCATTGCTAAGACCAACGTTAAGAACATTTTTTGTACACATTTTCTCTCAGTTTTATAGTTACAAGTCTTACATTTAACTAAATCTATTATGAGTTAACTTTGCATATGGTATGAGATGAGGGTTCATTTTATTCTTCTGTACATAATATCCAGTTTTCAAAAAAAAATCATTAGACACAATTCTTTCCTGGTTGTGTGTTCTCGGAACTTTCATGAATCAAAAGACCATAAATATGTGGGATTTTTTTCAGGGCTCTCTCCTCCGTTCCAATGATCTATACATCTGTTTTTATGTCACTACCATACTGTTTTGACGATTATGCCTTTTTAGTGTATTCTGGAATCAGAAAGTATGATGCTTCCACACTTGTTCTTGCTCAAGACTGATAGAATATTTTGGGTATTCTGTCATTCTATATGAATCTGAAGATTGTTTTTGCTATTTCTGTGGGGGGAAAATGTCATTGGAACATTAATTAATTAATTTATATTTGAGAGAGAGCGACAGCAGGGGGCAGGGGCAGAGGGAGAAATAGAGGTGGGGTGTGTGTGTGTGGGAGAGAGAGAGAGAGAGAGAGAGAGAGAGAGAGAGAGAGAGAGAGACTTAAGCAGGTTCCATGCTCAGTGTGGAGCCCAACATGGGGTTGGATCCCACGACCCTGGGATCATGACCTCAGCCAAAATCAAGAGTTAGATGCTCAACTGACTGAGAGAGCCAGGCACCCCTCTCATTGTTATTTTGATAGGGATGACCCTGAATGTATAGATAACTTTGGGTAATATGAACATTTAAAAACATTAATTTTCCCAGTCTATAAACACAGGATATCTTTTCATTTGTTTGTGTCTTCTTTAATTTCTTCCATAAGTGTCTTATAGTTCTCAGTGTATAGATCTTTTGCCTCATTGGTTAAATTTATTTCTAACTATTTTCTTATTTTTGATGCTAATGTAAATAATATTGCTTATATTAATTTCTTTTTCAGATAGTTCATTGTTAGTGTATAGGAACACAATTGATTTTTGTATATTGATTTTGTATCCTGTAACTTTACTGAATTTATTAGTTTTAACAGGTTTTGTGTGTGTGTGTGTGTGTGTGTGTGTGTGTGTGCAGACTTTAGGTTTTCTATATGTAAGATTATGTCACCAGCAAACAGAGAAAATTTTACCTCTTGTTTTCTGAATTTGATGCCTTTTATTTCCTTGCCATGCCTCACTGCTCTGGCTAGGACTTCCAGTACTATGCTGAAAAAAAAGTGGTGAGAATAGGTATCCTTGCCTTGTTCCTGATCTTACAGGAATGGGTTTCAGTTTTTTACTGTTGAATACAGTGGGCTGGTCATATTTTGCTTTTATTATGTTGAGATACATTCCTTCTGTATGTGATTTGTTGAGAATCTATCATTCAGGATAGATGTTGTATTTTGTCAAGTGCTTTTTCTGCATCTATTCAGATGAACATATGTTTTTCATTCTTCATTATGTTAATGAGGTGTATCACATTTATTAATTTGAGTATGTGGAACCATTTGTGAATTCTAGGAGTAAATCCCACTTGATTATGGTGTATGATCATTTTAATGTGCTGTTGAATTTGCTTTACTAGAATTTTGTAGAAGAGTGTTGCAACTGTGTTTATTAGGGATATTGGCTTATAATTTTTTCTCTAAAATTTTTTTTAATGTTTATTCATTTTTGAGAGACAGAGAGAGACAGAGTGTGAGTAGGGGAAGGGCAGACAGAGGGAGAGACAGAATCTGAAGCAGACTCCAGGCTCTGAGCTGTCAGCATAGAGCCCGATGTGGGGCTTGAACTCACAAAGGCAAGATCATGACCTGAGTTGAAGTCGGACGCTTAAATGATTGAGCCACCCAGGCACCCCATATGATTGTATTTTCTTATAGTGTCTTTATTTGGCTTTGGTTTCAAGGTAATGCTGGTCATATAAGTGAGTTTCGATGTATTCCATCCTTTTCCTTTTTTTGTTTTTTTTTTTTTTTGTTTGTTTGTTTGTTTGTTTTTTTTAAGAGTCTGAGAATGATTGGTGATAATTCTTCCTTAAATGTTTGGTAACATTACCAGTGAAGATCTCTGGTCTTGACTTTTATTTTCTAGAAGGTTTTTGATTACTGATTCTATATTCTTACCCATTACTGGTCTGTTCAAATTTTCTATTTCATCATGATTCAGTCTGGATAGGTTGTATGTTTCTAAGAATTTGCCCATTTCTTCTAGGTTATCCAATCAGTTCATAGTAATTTCTCACAATCCTCTGTATTTTCTGTGGTATCAGTTGTAATATCTCCTCTTCCAATTCTGATTTTATTTATTTGTGTCTTCTTCTTTCCTCCTATAGACTGGTGGCAGATTCGTCAATTTTGTTTATCTTTTCAAAATACCAGTTATTAGTTTCACTGATCATTTCTAGTGTCTTTTTTAATCTCTATTTCTGCTTTAATATTTATTATATCCTTCCTTTTGCTAACATTGGACTTAGTTTGTTATTCTTTATCTAGCTTCTTCAGGTATAAAGTTGGGTTTCTTTTTTGAGATTTTTCTTTCTTCTGGAGGTAGGCATTTCTGTAAACTATAAACTTCCCTCTCAGAACTGCTTTTATTGCATCCCATATGTTTTGATATGTTGTGTTTCCATTTTCATTCGTCTCAGGACATTTTTTTATTTCATTTTTGGAGGAAAAATCTCAGTATTGTATTTTTCCCCAGCCACACACAGGAGTGTGGGATGTAAGAGGATGCCTGCCCCTTTTCTTTACTGCTAACTATTCCAGGGGACTGGGTTCTATCGGTTGTTCAGTGGAATGAGGTCATAGAGAAACTGGCTTCTCAGAGGGTACCCTAAAATGCTTGGGATAATGCCCCTTTACTCCCTTTGCTCCCCAATAGAGGAAAACAAAACAAACAAAGCAAAGCAACAAAGCTCTGTTGTGTGCCTATTCCCAATCTCACAGGGCAGTGCTGGTTGTGAGGAAATTCCTCCCTTTGCCTTCTTCCTACCTCTGCCCCAGGGTAGCAGGTTCTGCAGATCACTCAGCACTCAGCTTAAGGCAAAATAGAAACTTGCCTCATGGAGAATGCCCTGATAGGCAAGGAGCACACTCCAAAATCTCACTGTCCCCCATCATAGGAGAAATCACAGGCACTCTTCTCATTTGGAGTAGAGCGAGTTTGAAGATGGGATTGTTTAGGGTAACATGGAATTGCTTTTCTCATCCATTTAAATGTGGCTGTTTTCAGTTTATGCTTGTTCAGAGTGTTTCTACTTCTTAGCTGTACACTGAATTTCCCTTCAAGGTATTTTGGTACCAATAATATCATTGTTTTTGTGGAGGAATGAGAGATAGGAATTCCTATTATCCCATCTTTCTGATTTCACTCCCTCAAAGTCTTTTTCTTGGCCAAATATTGCAGTCTGATTTCAGATATTTTGAATTGAGCTGCTTTGACTCTATTTGGCAAAGGCTTCATTCATACTGGCCAAACATGTGGATATACAGAATTTAGAGATCTTTCATATGGTTATTTTCTACCTGAGATTGCCCATCTACTTATCTGGCAGTTCCCCTAGATCTAGGTTTCTGGTTTCTCAGCAAGAATGACTGAATATTTTCCACCAATATCAACATCCCAGGTGCCACACAGAATGTGGCTGGCAACAAGCTAAATGTGAAAACAAGAACACATTCATTGCATACAACTCAGTTCTTCCAAGTATATGTGCTCAACAAGAATTTGCCTCCTTTTGCCTGCTCTGTTTCACTTTCTAGTTCCTCCAGATTATTAAGGAATTCCTTATATATCTAGATTTTAGAGCTGTGTTCTACAGAGCAATCAGTGCTATAGGAACTCAGTACAAATGGAAGCTTTTGTTTTGTTTTGACCGTATGGAGATTTTACATTCTTTCTCAATCATACTGACTTCAATATACTGATTTTTCAGTTCTAGGAAAATGTTAAAGAGCTTTAAGTATTCAAGAAGAATATTAGTAAAAGCAATAAACCTTTTAGGAAAGAGAATACATGCTATTTAATTTTGCATCCCTAGTATTCAGTAAAGTGTCTGATAAACTATATGTTTGTAGAGCCTTTAATTAATGGACAAACTTTTTGATCAATCATTTTTTAATCAGTCAGTTTAATAATATTTCAGCACTAATTTACTGTGACAGTTTATAAGAAATAGATGTTTTCTCTCACAGAGTATAATGTATAAGGATGACTTTGATGACATATCTAATGTGTGTTCTGTGACAGAGCAGTTACAAAAGTTCTTCCAAGGAGAAGATACAAAACATTCATGATAAAATGCTACATTATTATATATTTTTCTCTTTGAGATCTGCAGTATAATTAAAATAATTCATGAAAAATTACTTTATATATTAAGGAAATTTATCTCTTCTCACTGACTGTCCTTTACACTGCTTCAATTTACAGTATAGTGTTAATCTCCAGTGATATATGAGAGAGTCTGTATGAAATTTGCTTTGTTGTCTATCTCTTAAAGATATAAACTCCTTCACAGGAAATTCCACATCTTTTCTTTAACTGCTCTATCCCAAGCTCTAGAAAAGCACTTGGCAGTAAGGAGAAATAAATGAATGCCAGTAGCCCTTGTGCTTTCATTCAGAAAACTCTTATTAAATACTAATTAGATGTGAGGCTTCATTCTAAGCTCTGGGTGTAAAGAAAAGAATAAAACACTGTATCTCCCATTACGAAGTTTATATTTTGATCATTTCTGAAGAAAAAAGAGAACAATTAACATAAATACATATTATAAAAGAATATTAAATTGCTATAAATTATTGCCATATGTGGCTGAATTGAAAAGAGTTGAACACAGAGTAGTTGATCTGACAGTAATTTAAATATACTCAGAAAACCAAACAGAGAGACATATTCACCTTCTAAATAAAATGAACAGTTCATCTTTCATGTCTCAAGATATTTTACTACTTTATTTTACAGTCCACTAATTGTATAAAATATTAAAAGGCAGTGCTTTTCTGTAAAATAAAGTGAATTAAAAGACATTATATTTCAATAGTTTTAAAACTTGACTGTTTTCTTATCTATTTCAATATAAATCTATATAGGCAAGATACCTTGTAATTATTGCCATAAAGCAAAAAAGATTGGGGATGTGCTCACATAACAAATCTTTTAATGTATAAGTACTATGTGGAATTTGTACTCTTTTTTTTTTTCCATAGCAGGTATCTTTGTGAAGATTTCATCATCAAATGTGCTCTATAATACAGAATTTAATAATTATCATTACTTCCATGACAGAAACAATACTTAGAGAAAATTGTTAATTTTTTTAAGAAATGCAGAGAAAAATCTCGAGTCTCCTCATTTGTTGCTAATTTAGCAAAGAGTCACCACATATGAATTTAATTAAGAGCTACCCATGCCTCATTTACCACTCAATGAGCTATAACAGGTTTGGAAGAGCTAGTGCCAGTTTTCTGAGTTAATGCAATATTTAAATTAATGACATTCATGGATAATGTATGAAACTTCTAAATTGTGTTTATATGAAAAAAATGTTACCTAGTATATGATTTTGTATTCAACAAGGAAACTTATCACTACATTGTCTTCTTTGAAGAAATACAAACTGAAATGCATACAAAATAATACAAATTTTATAATCTTATTGACTCATATGTTCCTGTTTCTCATAAATGTCAAATATTGATTGCTTGAAGTGTCTTCCTGATAGCATGGTTTGATTATCTTTCTTCTCCTAATGAATTTTCCATTAAACATATATCTAAAATTATGCTGCTGTATAATCCTTACTCCTTTGCTATAAACACAAGCAGTCTATTTACACCTATCTCATTCTAATCAAATTATGTAATTACTTTGCCTTACTTTTTCACTTATGATATGAAAAACTGTATCCAGGAGTATGTGACAATTAATATAACAGTACTTTAAATCATATTCAAATGTGTAACTTTCATAGTCCTCTAAAGTTCAACAACATATCTTTTGTCTAACTAATAATCCTCAAATAATTTGAAACATGATTTAAAATGCAGAATAAATAATTTTGGCAATAATTCTGTACCAATGATTTCTTTTATCTAAGCAGGATGGAATAAATTGAAAGGACTTGGCTTATAAAAAGTATTTATTATATGATTGATAGTATCTTCAACTTTACAAATGTTTGAGTGACATGCCATGCTTTTTTGTTAAAAGGAAAACATTTTCAGAGAGTCAGTAAGTTTTTGAGATGTACATCATCAAATAAAACACTTGTCTGTATTTATTAATGATCTATTGTTTAACTTCTTAATCCAATATTCGCTTTCTTCCATACAAAGCCACTATATAATAATTATATATTATTTTAAATATGAGTAGTAAGACAACACAGTGATATTTCCTTGAGTTGAAGCCTAATGTAAACATATCGAAAATTATTCATTAATTATATACTTAAAATAATAAAAAAACCCAAAATGTAAAATCATATGGTCGTTATTTAAACTATTTTTTATTTTTTTTTCAATATATGAGTTTATTGTCAAATTGGTTTCCATACAACACCCAGTGCTCATCCCAAAAGGTGCCCTCCTCAATACCCATCACCCACCCTCCCCTCATCAACCCTCAGTTTGTTCTCAGTTTTTAAGAATCTCTTATGCTTTGGCTCTCTCCCACTCTAACCTCTTTTTTTTTTTCTTCCCCTCCCCCATGGGTTTCTGTTACGTTTCTCAGGATCCACATAAGAGTGAAAACATATGGTACCTGTCTTTCTCTGTATGGCTTATTTCACTTAGCATAACACTCTCCAGTTCCATCCATGTTGCTACAAAGGGCCATATTTCATTCTTTCTCATTGCCACGTAGTACTCCATCGTGTATATAAACCACAATTTCTTTATCCACTCATCAGTTGATGGACATTTAGGCTCTTTCCATAATTTGGCTATTGTTGAGAGTGCTGCTATAAACATTGGGGTACAAGTGCCCCTATGCATCAGTACTCCTGTATCCCTTGGGTAAATTCCTAGCAGTGCTACTCCTGGGCCATAGGGTAGGTCTATTTTTAATTTTTTGAGGAACCTCCACACTGTTTTCCAGAGCGGCTGCACCAGTTTGCATTCCCACCAACAGTGCAAGAGGTTCCCATTTCTCCACATCCTCTCCAGCATCTATAGTCTCCTGATTTGTTCATTTTGGCCACTCTGACTGGCGTGAGGTGATATCTGAGTATGGTTTTGATTTGTATTTCCCTGATGAGGAGCGACGTTGAGCATCTTTTCATGTGCCTGTTGGCCATCCGGATGTCTTCTTTAGAGAAGTGTCTATTCATGTTAAACTATTTTAAAGTATATAGGTTCAAACGAATTGCAAAATAAAAGATAAAATATTTGTATTAATTAAACTCATCAGATTAATTAGTAAAACATAATAGTAGTTTTTGAGTGCAAGACACTCTTCAGGATGCCTGGGTTCTAGCCCTTGCTATATACAACTATCTTTTTAAAGTTTATAATGTTTGTATTCTACAACACTATATTATTAAGATAATAATCAGTGATAATACTTCATATTCCTTCATTTTAAATAGTTTTACCATGTTCTTTAATAATAAAATCATTCTAAAGGGAAATAATCATGTTTCATTATTTTTGTCACATTTTTCAGTTTTGGTAAGCAGATCTTCATATAAACCAGAAACCTCTTCAGTACACTACATAAGAAAATATACCAAAGACAAGATTTCTGTGTCCTATTAAAAGCAATGTTCATGTAATACTCAAATTTTGGAATTTGTTTGTTATATTATTTCAAGGAAAAATACTCCAACTGAAATGTCCCAACTATTCATCCAATAAAAACTTGATTCTCTGAGGAGCACAAGAGTTCTCTGAGGACAGACTGTAACAACACTGCCACAGGAAAACAAAATGATACTGAAAAGTTTATCTGTTTCCCCATACTTCTGGATTAAATAAACATTACATCTACGACTTGTTAACGATGAAAAATAATTCTAGTAAAAGATGAGAATCATCTAAGAAGTTTTGAGAGTAAGGCAATTTTAATAATCTAGGTAAGGTAAAATCTATTTGTATTGAATATAATACTGGAATTTTTGATATTATAATAATAAACTTAACTATGTAAAAAATAGTATGCATATTTATGAGCTAAAATGTTTGACAGCTGCCAAAATATGATGCTTTTTTAAAACTGGTGATGAATGGGGGGGCCTAGGTGGCTCAGTTGGTTAAGTGTCTGACTTCAGCTCAGGTCACGATCTCACGGTTCGTGAGTTCAAGCCCCACGTCAGGGTCTGTGCTTGAGCCTGGAGCCTGCTTCATATTCTGTGTCTCCCTCTCTGTCTGCCTCCCCCCCGCTTGCACTCTGCCTCTCTCATTCTCTCTCAAAAATAAACATTAAAAAATTTTTTAAAAATAATTGGTGATGAATGTGATTAATTTGCTATCTGTGTGATGTAAGCCTACTTCCCAAGAATCTTTAATGATTAAGCAAAGCATTTGGAGGTATGATAGAGATGATTTTGCTGTTGTATATGCTTTACAATCTGTGATAATTGTATTATTTTGAAATTAATTTCACACAGATTATACAATTTTATATTTGTTTTAGATAAAAATGTCATGAAAGAAAGGCCTCGATTTATGTTGTTTGTAGTACAATTTGAATTAGAAAATATAAGGCTGAGGTGTTAAATTATTCTTTTTTGGGTTTTGTGGGGTTTTTTTTTTTTTTTAACTGTACATTTGCCTCTGTTCTTTTTTTCTATTGATTTACTTCCTCAAAACATTTAAACCAACCAAAACTGCATATTAAAAATCTTGATAAAGTCATAGATCTTACCTAGCATCTTACTTTTTTTCCAACTTAAAGTTGTTACCAAACATAAACAATCTGAAATAATGATAAAATAATAAATGGTAGTCACATTACCATAAATATTAAGAATTGAAAAGAACAAAAAGACCCTATTAATTCAACAGGTATTTTAATATTTATATCATATGCCATTTCTGAATTGATATATTTATTTTATTATAAATCAATAAACCATTTGTTTTTCTGCTCAGATGTGGAAATCAACTGTGCTAAGATGCCATTAAATATTTTAGAAATATGTCCTCAGCAGATACGTATTTATTTTAGAAAAATACTGTCTGTACGTTAAATAATTCTTGATATTATTATCCTTCTATTTAATCAATACATCATTTGAAGATATGAAATACAAATTTCTGTTTCTGTACTGGTTTTCTAATACCATCCTTTCTTCCTAATATATTCTTTTCATGATTCTCTAATACATAATTTTTTTTTTCTTTTCAGGGTTTTCGCATTTTACTTACCTCCCAATGCAAGTACTAGGATGAACTAATATAACTTCTACAATGTATTTTTAATCATTATTATAGTAGTAATTATTAATTTAACAGAACTTATTAATTATGCCACATAGGGTTTTAGTACATTTAGTACATTTTATTCCTTTTTTTTCTTTTTGGCAGACACATAGGCAGAAAAATGAGATTGTGAAAAAGGAGTGCTCCCGTTTTTTACACCATTTAGCTTTCTCCTGTGATTTAAAATGTTTTCTCAAATACTTCAAAACATGAGACAAAGTTATAATTACTTACTTTAAATCACTCTCATTATTTATTTTTTTAAAGACACACAGACAGACCCACATGGAATTGTAATATTTCAAGGACAAAACATAATCAACAATATCCAAGAGTAAACCATTTATTTTAAAAAGCTTTCAGGCAGAAGAAACATATATACAAATATATTACTCCATTCATCTGCCTACTATAGTGGACATTAAGAGATTTCTCTTTATCATTTATTTCCTCCCTTCCTCCAACAAAAATACCCTTCTTCCCTCCCTGTTGTGTTGTAGCTGTCACTCTGTTGGAGAAATTTTACCACACTGTATGTTCCAGAAGGACTCAATGTCCCTAATAGAGCATATCATCATCCTACTCACAGTGATTGTTCTAGGGTTGGGCACTGAAAACATTTTGAGTCAAAGAAACAAGAAGTTCTGAAGGCTTAGTATTAAAACAATGTGATTTTGCTCAACCATAGGAGATATAGTATAGACATTCTATATTTCTCTAAATGAGGTAAGATCTGCCCTCACAGATAAAGATGACTCATAGTTGAAGCACACAGATTGAGTTTACTGCCAGGAAATGGAGCAGGGATGCTGATGATACCATAAACTTTTTGCCCAAATGGCACTCGAAGTAAGTATTCCAAACTCTTTTTCAAAGTGGAAGTCCAAACCAAAAGCCTTACTGTAGCCAACAAATGCCTCCATTATTTTTCTTTAACAAATGTCTGTCTTTTTTATCAAAAATATCAAACATACATTAAGTGAAAGATGATAAGGTTATCATTAGACTTATCATAATTGACACTGGAATATAGCAAAATCCTGAGTGATAGATATGTAGTGGAGAGAAGTAAAAAAATAACTATAATCAAAGGACCCTTTATGGCCACAATGACCTCCACCTATCAAAGAACATAGAATAAGATTTTCTAAGTGTAAGGGTTTAGTTGGTATGCCTCTTCTGTACTGTCTGACGTCAATGTCTGATGAACTATTCTGACACAACTATTGAACTAGAAAAGATATCACGACACAGTACAATTTATAGCAGGACAGATGAATCTTGATATTTAGATAGCTAAACCTAAATGAATCATTATAATGTTTCTGGGGATTCATACAAAAGAAAAGAGGTATTGTTAAGTAAGAAACTGTGAAGTGTCTGATTATAAATTGACATGTGCAAGATGCTTCCCATAATTTATATATGTTTGGACAGAACACAAAACTCTGGGTCAGATACACAGACACAAAATAGCAGCCAGAGCAATACATGGTGTCAGTTCTTCATGCCCCAATTCTCACAAAGTGACATGAAATGAGAGCCAGACATATCTGTGCATGCAGTAGGCTGTCCCACAGGAAAGAAACAGCAAAATTGTGATACTCGGAACTTTAATGGGATAGCTAACATATCTGTTCACCCTTGCCTTTAGAAAGAGACAAGAAAACCTTTGGGGAACAGTAGAGAAGCTGTCTCCCTTATTTTATATTAAAATATATTATACATATTATTGAAGTATAGTGAACATAAAATATACTAGTTTCAGCTGTTCAACATAGTGATTTGTGAATTCCATATTTTACACAGCACTCACCACATTATTTTCACCATACATTATTACATTATTGACTATATTCTCTATGTTGTACTTTTCATCCCTGTGACTTATTTATTTTATAACTGGACATTTGTATTTCTTAGTCCCCTTCACCTATTTCACTCATCCTCCCCAAACTCCCAAGGTGTCTCTTTTTAATACCATCAAAGGTAAGCAAATATCTTTGAGGGAGAGGAATAGGACTTCATTATTTTGGAATGTCTCTGGAGTCTCTACCTTTTAGGAGATAGTATGTCTGGCTTCAAGATATGTTTGCTGTTCAAACTTTCCCTTTGCCTGGAAGGCCCAGACTACTCAGGAATGCAAAAAATCCATGGAAAAAAAGAAAAGAAAAGAAAAATGTTCTAACAGACATACTATAGGATTTTATATGTTTCAACATATATACTTAAAATATTTAAATATTTTAAATATTAAATATTTTAATTATTTCATGTATATTTAAATATTTATATATGTAGTTTAAATTATCTCAGCTAAATATATATATATATATATATATATATATATATACACACACACACACACACACATATATACACATATATATATACATAGTTTAAATTATCTCAGCAAACACAGGAGTTGAGGATAGGGAGGAGAACAAGGGAATAGGAGACATAAAGTGTTCTAAAGGATTCATCTTCGAGAGGGAAGGGAAGAGAAATAAAAATCTGTCTCTAGGAAAATACACCTTTTTTCCATCTTTATTTTGACACTACAGAAAATGCCATACTGAGCGCCTGAGTAGTTCAGTGGTCAAGTGTCCAACTTTGGCTCTAGTCAAGATCTCATGGTTCGTGAGTTTGAGCCTCACATCGAGCCCTCTGCTGTCAGTGTGGATCCTGCTTTGGGTCCTCTGTCTCTTCTTTCAACAATAAATAAACATTAAAAAATATATTTATAAAAGAAAATGCCATTGAATACAATGCCATTAAATACAATGCAATGATGAAATATAAGGCCCCTTTTCTTTATTTTCTTTATTACTTAAATCTGTAGTAAACATAACAACACTAAAAAAGAATTTGGTACTCTCATGTTCTGAAAACATGTTTTTGTATGTATGTTTTATACTGATGTTATAGAAAATTATCTTAAGATGTCTGTTAGGATTATGTTTTAACTAGTACATTAGATAAAATGTAAGAAAGGAAAGGCATGATATTAAAAAGATGGGTTTTTTTAACATCTAAAGACAAAATGAAGGTTCAAATTATAGTGAATCAAAAAAAGAAACTATAACCTTCTTTTCAACCTTGTTACCTCTTACAAATAATGGTATTCATACATTTTGTAACATTTCTAAATAAATAACAATATAGGTAAAATTTTTTTTTAAACTAGCAATATTATGCATAAAAAGCATGACTACTAACTAGAATTCTTTCCCATTGGGTATTCATTGTTTACAAGGGCCAAACAAAACTGAAGCAAGAGCAAAAAAAAAAAAAAAAAAAAAAAAAAGACTTATGAGACTGTATTTTTCTCCAGGGCATCATTATGCAAAAAAACATAATAATAGAAATGTTCTTGGCAACATAAGCTGAGGTCATTTTTCTAATCCTCATTGAATGACAATTTCAAAGACTTTCAACAATGGGATGCGTACAGGAGGAAAATATTGGATGGAAGAGTGAAAACAAATAAACATCACTGACTTTTCATTAACTTTTTTCATACATTTTGAATGAAAACTAACTGGGAGTTTTTCAGACTATATTATTTGTACCAAAGATAGATAGATAGATAGATAGATAGAGAGATAGATAGATAAATTTAGATTACTTTAATTCTATCTCTGTCCACTTTTTTATATATCATTTTTAATATATTTTATGGATTAATTTGCTGAATATTGTTTATGTTATTAATTTGAACCAGATAAATTAAAAGAATGGGACAAGCATTCCAACAAGGAGACAAAGATATCCATTTCCATATGAACAGCATTGGTATTGAAAGTGGAAACCATAATGAGAAGTATCAACAACAGATGTTCTTGAAATATTTCTGGCACATGGTAATCACTAATGACAAAATGAGCTCTGCAATAATAAGACAATCCTACATGTCAGTATCTCGAAAACTGTCCTGTCAAATGTTTACCAAGAAACAAAATGTCCTGCAATATGTTTGTTGAAAAAAACTCCAGCATGCTTTACTTCCCCAAACAGTGTGCAATCACTTATAAATGAATAAATATTTTACAAGTGAAACACTATGACCCTTTCCAAGCACATCATTATTTTAAGCACCTATTTAAAAACAAATTCTTTTTTTTAATTGTAAAGTTTGCAGATACACTTTCCTCTCCCCTACCTGAGTGTCCCCAAGTCTCTTATCCTACAGTCAGTGTCACAGGTCCTACATCCCTATTGATCACAAGGCAGTTCTCAAGTCTTTAGAGGTGCTTTTCAAAGGAAACACATTTTCCTTTTTATTTTTTTTTAAAGTTTATTTATTAGAGAGAGAGAACATGCACACACAAGGGGGTGGGGGGAGGGCAGAGAGAGAGAGGGAGAGAGGGAACCCCAGCAGACTCCATATTCATTTTCTTTTCTAAAAGAAACACATTTTGATGTGTTAACAAACCAAATTAGTACAGATACTCAGTCTCCAGATGGTAGACATTTTCCTTTTTGCTTCCTTTTGTAAAACTCTTTTAAAGGGTCAAATTATTAGGGGCACCCAGGTGGCTTAGTAGGTTAAGAGTATAACTTTGACTTCAGCTCAGGTCATGATCTAATGGTTTGTGAGTTCGAGCCCCATGTTGGGCTCTGTGCTGACAGACTGGGGCCTGCTTCAGATTCTGTGTCTCCCTCTCTCTCCGTCCCTCCCCTGCTCACACTCTGTCTTGCTTTCTCTCAAAAATAAATAAAAACATTAAAAAAATATATAATGGGCCAAATCACTTAAAATTTCTGAGAGTATAATGTCAGTGTACTGGATAAATGAATGATCTGATGGCTTTCCATGATATATCACTCAGTTTTAATGATTCTTCTGTACAATAAATGCCAATTGTTTGATGTGAAGATTTCCCCAACAACTGAAGACAGAGAATTTGAGTACATCTCAGAAAATAGACTAGATTTTATTTTACTTAGTACAATGAAATGATGAGGTTCCATTAGAAAGATAGCTTAGAATAATCAATATAAGGAAACATTTCCCATTTAAAGGATATATCGGAGGTATTTGTGCCTTATGGTCCAGCTAAGACTGAATAATGTAAAGTTACAGGAAGACTTGGAGTTTTAAATGAAATCCAACTCATTCCAACTCCTTTAAAGGGAACCAGATTTTTTAAATAAATGAAAGTAAAATCCCTTAAAAAATCATGTATAAACATACTCTCTGTCTACTGGTTAAAATATTTTCTTACTCTAACTTCTCAGTTTCCCTATTTTTCCAATCATCATCTGGCATTATACTTCTATTCCTAAAATGTCCTGAGGTCGACCTATTTATGATTTTGTAGAGTTATGCCCAAATACAGTTTAAAGACACTATCTTTCAGACTGCCAAGTCTGTTCAGGACTTCTGATATCAGTTACAAGTTTAAGGGTTCCCAGAGTCACCCTTACTTTGGATCAGCTACCTACAAATTCAGGGGTCTCTGCAGACTCTCAGTTTTGGTAATCCCCTAGAGTGGCTCACTGAACTCAGAAAAGCACTATATTTATAATTACGGTTTTATTATAGCAAAATAATAAAAATCACTATCAGTCCAAGAAAGAGAAACATAGGGTAAAGAATGGGAGAGTTTCAAACATGAAACTCTTATCATCTTGGGGAATATGTCACCCTTCCGGCATCCAAGCATGACAATTCTCAAAGAGTGTTTCCAACCAAAACACCTCACCTTTTACCTTGGTATGATTGATTGAATCATGCCCATGTGGTTGAATTCAATCTCCAGCATACTTCTACCTTAGATGTTGAACTGATACACATGCTCAAAACTCCAAAACTTCAGATTACAGGGTTGGTCTTTTAGACAAGGCCAGTCTCCACCCTTAGTCATTGTGTTAGCTACAACTACCAATGGCCCACCTTGAGTCACCTCATTGTCATATCAAATGTGGTCTGAGGGACTCACCCTAGGTAACAAAGACTCCAATCATTTGAGAAATTCCAAAGAGTTAGAGGTAACCTCCAAAGAGCTGGGAGTAAAGTTAATTCTTCACAACAAGGTGATGCCTTATGGTCCACTTTCTTATGGTCTTTCCAAGCTCTTTTAGTGACTTCTTTGTTTTGTTTTGTTTTCTCAATCTCTCTCTCTCTTTTTGTTTTTTTTAAGTTAAGTTAGAGTGACAATGGGTAAGGAGCATCCTTGATCAGTATGATTATTCACCCAGGCCCATTCTTCCCTTTGTACTAGTCTTAGGAAGGGGAGAATTGTGAACCACCACCCTCTCTGTTTTTCATCCTTGGTAGATTAAATTATATGAAATTGCCATTTCTAAAAACTGTCAAACATTGTGAATTCCATGTAGTTCCACCTATCTGGTGACCACATTAAAGATATTCCACTATTCAAGAGTGATATGTTCCATGGTCAAGATAGTTTGGAAATGTATGCTAAAAATTCTTTAATTCTCTCTCTTCATTACATTAGGATTCAGCTTTCACCAAAAGTGTCCTTTTCCTCAGCATATGGAAGAAATCATGTTTGATCCTGCTGGAACAAGTTAATTGAAACATTACCATCAGTACATATAGTTAGGTAAACATTCTTACAACTCTGAAAAAAGAAGCTAGAGAACTGAATGGAAGATGAGAAAGTTGCCCATCTAAAATAAATTTTTTGAACGACACTATTTTTCTTCAAAGTGTTGTAAGAATTTTCCATACATCTTGTAAGTGGTAAAATTAATTAGATCGTATTTCAAGTGTAACTGTAGGAGAAGGCATAAGGCATAATTTTTTTTTTTTCTTTTTGAACTGCCTTAGAGGTGTTAAACTTCAGTTAGTCAATAAAATACAGAAGAGAAAAAAGAAAAAAAAACCTTGTAACTATTTTTACATCTTAGTTTTTAAATATTTAAAAAATTTTTCATTTAGTCCATATTTATTTTTAAATTCTAAAACCTGAGTTCTTGAAAACTATTTTTAAATGCATCTATAAAAATAACAGTTCATTTTTTTTAACAGTTGAGATACTTTTATATTACCAGTTGGTTGGATCGTGTGCTGCCAAAATAAAGTATGTTGAAGTCCTAATCCCCAGAACCTCCAAATGTGACTTTTTGGAGTTAGGTCCTTTTAGAGGTAATGAAGTTAAAATGAAGTCATTAGGATAGCATCTAAAACCACATGACTGATGTCCTATTAAAAAAGGGAAATTAGTACACAGAGACAGGCATTCAGAGAAGGAAGACAACATGAGAAGACATAGAGAGAAGCCATCTACAAACTAAGGAGAGAGGCCTGAAACAGATCCTCAGATTCTTCCCTCACAGCCTTCAGAAAGAACCCATCTGCCTGACACTTTGATTTCTGACTTTTAGACTCCACAATCTATAAGGCAGTAAATTTCTACTGCTTAAGTTTGTGGTATTTGGTTACAGCAGCTCTAGCAAACTAATATACTTTACCTATGTAGTACTATTACTGTTTCTAATACTAAGATAGTATTTACTTTTGTAGTATTTCCACTGAAATTTTCTCCATAAAATTAATGCTGGTGAAGAACCATAAGAATCTATTATACAAGGTTTTTACATGACCAAACCTGTAATTCTGTGTCCATGTAGCAATTAAAAGGTGACTATTACAATGTTAAATTCAGTGTACAACTTCTTATGTAGTTTGTTTTAAAACAAAATTCAGCATTGTGAGACACTTCTTTGATAGGATGGCAATTTTGCCTTTAAAGAAATTATACCAAAAATGTCACAGTGTTACAACAAATACAAGGTGCCCAGGAAGAGACCAGCCACACGCACTCGGGGAATCAGGAAAGACTGTTTATTGCGCACTGGTGCTGCCCCAGCAGAGTCACCTCCAAAGGCTGAGCCCTGAACCTTGATATCTGGTATTGGCCTCCTTTTATGGCTGGGATATTAGAGGGTTGAGAGACAAAAGAAAAAGGGGAGGGGCCCTTATCAGTGGTGCTCCTGGCAGTTGGTGGACACAGGAGGCAAACAAGATTATAGAAGCCAAAAGTATGCAAGGGGAGTATCCAGCCTTGGGCATCTGGCTGGTCCCTTTTATATTGTTTTTACCAGCTTTTCTTGTCAATAGTTCATGGAACCTAAATGCATTGTTAATGTTTGTACCTAAGCATTGCCATTAAAACTAAAAATTCATTCGAGTCATACAAGACATAAATCTTTATAATCAAATTAAATATTCAAAAGAACCAGGTATAAAGACTTAGTGGGTTATGCAAATTTAAAAAGATACTCTCAAGACCAAATACTATGTATTTTATCAAACCCTTAATAATACTGAACTGTCTAGAATGTATAGGTTTTGTTGTCTTTCTTAAAAATGAAAACTGTCTTACTTATGGAATCTAATAATATTAAGTTGGGAATAAAAATAGGAAGGGATTACAGAGAGCCAAATAAAGACTTGTGAATTCTTTGTTCTGATGTAGTAAGAATATTTTAAGAATTTGAAGGCAAAGGCATTCAAAGATAGGAATTAGAAAGAATGAACTGATTGAAATGTCTAAAATGAAAAGAATGGAGAAATGTTAAAAGCAGGACTAATTTTAGTATGATTCCAATATGTTTAAACATTTCATAAAGCAATCACTGATATCATACTTAAATTGCTTCAAGGTTTTTCTTCTTAATAATTTTCGTTTGTAATTCCCCTCAAACAAACATAAAAGCTCCTATATTTAAATTGTATATTACTATTTTCACTAAGAGTTTTTCATTCTGCTTTAAATCATGCCAGGCTCACAAGTTCCTCAAAGGTAAGAATCTGTCTTTGCCATGTTTATGTATTCCATAGCATGTTATACCACACACCACATGTAGTAAGCCACTGAAGAAATGATTTGTAAGAGAGTAAAAGAGAGTTTCAAATACCAGAATAATTGCTTGGCACGCTCAAGAGCAAATCCACATTTTGCTTCTATATTCCATTTATATATTTTAGTCTTTTTTACATTATAGATCTGAATATTAAAATATTAAAATTCAAAGATAGTGTTATTTTTATAGGTTTTGTCTTTAGCAGAGCATATGATTTCTCAGGACCTCTGTCATTCCTAAAATTGCCATCCACTAACAAATAAAAACTGGGAGGAGAGAACAGATACTAAGGGTGAAACAGCCATAAGAAAAACAATAACCTGATCTAATGACAAAATAAAGTTAAAAATGACTATTTGTTAGGGTAGGATTTTGCCTTGCGGAGAAGATTCTTTCTTAGGCAATAGGTATAGAGAGTGACCAGAGCAATAAAATTTAAGATTTACTGAATTTGCCCTTTGATAATTCATCATAGCCAATTTAAATTAAGAGGCTTACCATAACACATAAGTTGCAATGAACAAAGTAAAAAGGATAAAAATATAATTTTAAGCACTATACTGTTAGGCTAGTTGGTAGAATTTTGCATGTATGTGTGTATGTTTGTGCCTCTATGCAAAAGCAAGGAAGGTGTATATGTATAAATGAATATTTTCCTGTCACTTCTTTTTTATTTAACAGTTTCCTAGAGAAAGGACATAAGAGAAAACCACCAGAAGACTAGCAGAATGGATTCTCCCGAGCCAAGCATAGAGAGAGGCCCACGGAAGAGGGTAGGAAGGGAGGAGAGGCGGTGCGCGCTACACGCACTGGTGGTAGGGAGCGGGGCGGAGGGGCAGCCCACTAGCAAAGCAGAGCCCCTGAGTCTGGCTTGCAAAAGCGGAGGGGCCGGAAGGAGTGTGTTCTGACAGCAAGCGGGACTTAACATCTGGAAGGTTATAAGTTAACAGCTCTGCTCGGAGAGCGGGAGGGCTGGAGGACAACGGACAACGGGAGGGAGAGTTGTTGAGCCCCAGATGACAGAGCTCAGCTTGGCGGGGAACAAAGGCGCTCACCAGCGCCATCTCCCTCGCCCATCCCCCAGCCAAAATCCCAAAGGGAACCTATTCCTGCCAGGGAACTTGCTTGCTCTGCGCAAACATCCACGCTGTGCTTCTGCGGAGCCACCCCTCTGGCAGCGAGTCTGACTCCCTCCTGCTGCCACAGGGCCCCTCCTGAAGTGGATCACCGAAGGAGAAGCAAGCTAAGCCTGCCCCTCCTGCCCCTGTGCACCTTGCCTACCCACCTTGCCTACCCCAGCTAATACGCCAGATCCCCAGCACCACAAGCCTGGCAGTGTGCAAGTAGCCCAGTAGGGCCACGCCACCCCACAGTGAATCCCACCCCTAGGAAAGGGGAAGAGAAGGTACACACCAGTCTGACTGTGGCCCCACCCACCAATGCAAGTTATTCAAGACAGCACAGGGGAAGTGCCCTGGAGTCCCGCACCACTCCAGGGGCTATCCAAAATGACTAAACGGAAGAATTCCCCTCAAAAGAATCTCCAGGAAATAATGAGAAAGGACATAAAATTTTTAAAAATGTTGTTCAGCTTACTATTGTTAATACACAATTTCCAGTAAGCACCAGGGCAGTTATCAGCCTCTAAGATTAGTGTTAAACTTAAAGCAGTGGTTCTCAACTGGGAATAATTACAGGCTCCATGGAACATTCTGGTATGTCTGGAGATATTTTTGATTGTCATAATTGGGGTAGAGGATTGGTACTGGCATGAAGTGGCCCTGTGGACAGAGACATACTATTAAACATACTACAGTGTACACAGCAGATTCCATAACAAAGAGTTATCCCATCCAAAATATCAACAGTGCCACAGTGGAGAAATCCTAATCCAGAGCCTTGCTTGCTGACTTTGACTTGACATTTCAGCTTTCACATGCCTGTGTTTTGTCATTAATAAATTCTGTAAAACCTTTTTTGGAATCTATTTACATACTCAATCTAACATCTTGTGATAATGTGACCCATAAAATAATTACACACTATATAAAGCAATCCTCATTTGTATACGATTTAGCATTCCCTTTTGGAAACATGTTATGAATAAGGATTATATTTCACCTGGCATATTACGAGTAATGCTCAGTTTGTTGTGTTTTTTTCTTTAAGAAAGACTCCATTTTATCCTCACGCTTATGCACATCACAGACCTCTGTGACATTAAATAATTCAAAAAACTAGTAAGATATATTGGTATTGTGGTAGAAATAGTTACTCTGTATTTAGTTCACAAATGTTGTCTCAATCTCTTCCCTGACTACATCTCAGTCTGGCTGGCCAACAAGGGAGAGGCCCACCTAACTGACTCACTGACTCATCATGAAAATCATGTATTCATTTGCAACAGTAGAGTGTTACAAATTAAGGAAATTTTGATAATGGGCCACAGTAGCTTGTTTTGTGTAAGGCATGCTGTATATTTAAATCCTTTTTGACATGCTAAGATTAAGCAAGCCTAGTTTTTCATCCAAACCACAGCTATCTTGCATGAAAATGAAGAATCTTTATTCCTGTTGGTAATATCCATAGCAAATGAAACTGCCATTAGGCCTTCTATTGACTAAACCCCAATGTATTTAAGTACTCTAAATCCTTAGTATGTTCTAGATAAAAACATGAGGAATGACAGATTGTGAAAGAAAAAAAGACTTTAGCTGAGCTTCATAATTCTGAGGTCTGCAAACCTCAGGTTTGCTACAGATCGGTACTCCTACTTGCTTTCCACAAAAATACATATTACCGGACTGAGAATTCTGTTGCAAAGTTTCAGATATAAATAGTATTTTGAGGTTCTAGCAAGATCAAGGACAAGTTTCCTTTTTAGGACTCCTTGAAAATGCATGTAAACACAAGTTACAGTACCAGCAGAAAAGAGGGGAATAAGTATTAGAGGATAAGCTAGATAAGGTCCTCAAAGAAGACAGAGTCAGGATGATAGGGTGAGATAATACTCTTGGCAAGAATGAACACTGTTTTCCTTCGTGATTACTTGAAAAAAGAAAAACATTTTTCAGAAGGAGAGAAAGGAAGTTTCATTGGATGGTCTTTACCATCTGTCATATATAATACAAGGTATTCTGCTGAGCAGTAGTGACTTTTGGAAACTTTAGCAGCATGGACATACCTAGGAGGAAACAACCATGGGAAATGTGACAGAGAATTTAAAATAAATTGATGACTTACTCAAGAGTGGTGAGCAACCAGTAGATAGTAATTTCTTTGTAATGGAAATAAAGTCAAAGAAAGCTGATTCTGATCTCCGCACCCAAGTAAGGGATCAAGGGTGTAAGTATGTTTAATGAGAGTTTATCCATCCACAAAGTGAAAGGAAAAAAGAGAATTATCTCAAAGATGATATAAATTTACAGACTGGGAGGAGTCAGGAAACTTTGCTCCATAATGATGACAGAAAAAAGACTCAGTAGGAAAAAATAAATAAACAAATGATAGTTGTTGAAGAAAATGGACATATGGCAAAAGTGGGTATTTAAAGTTTGAATTTTTTCTCCTTCTTTGCCTCTGTCCATAAATGCATTTACTTAACAAATATATTGTGGCACCATTTTGGGTGATGTGCACTCAAAGGCAAATTTTGCAAAAAACAAAACAAAGTACCCCTCCCCCACCAAACAATAACAACAACAACAAAATAATAATACTTCAGCATGGCTTGTTGCTCATTATGAACTGAATAAAGATTTACTTGTAATATACATGTAACTATGTATAAACGTTTTACTTGACAATGAATGTTACATTGGAGTATAATAAATTTAACATAATTTAAACAATATTTTACATAATCAACATTCTAGATCTTAGAAATGTTAGCTGTAAAATAAAACTCATAACTATTTCTTCTGTTTCAAAGCTATCACTAGGTGTTTTGTTATTCCCTAACAGACAGTTAGAACTTTTTTTTCCATCTCCACATCTTTCACTTAGTGCTATGAAACTAAAATTAAACTTAAAAAAAAATCATAGTATAATCCAATTAATCTAGCTTCACAGAGTACGTAAATATATCCCCTATTCAAGAACAAAATATTAAAAGCTTATATAGTCTGAGTTTTCTGCTCAGAAGTAATCTGCAAAACATAGGATTATTTCCAATTACCAACCACTCGTTTTTCCTCTCATAAATATTTTTGAAAAACCATTTAAGACTTGATTGCAAAGAAGCAAGCTTTTGAAACAATAAAGATTTATGTCCTCAGATTTGTTTTGTATGAAAGAAAAACTCCTTTCTGACACCATACATTAATTTATTAGCTATCGTGCTGGAGTTCATCCTCCACAACAGCCTTTATTTTATAATCAGTAAGAAGTGTCTGATCAGACATCTCATTCCATTTTAACGTGTCATTGACAGGCAGAGGTATGAAAGACAGAAAGGACAGGGACAGGCTTCTGTTAAGGGTTAAACAACAATATTGACAATGTGCACATACAAGAACCATGTAGTAAAAATATTTTAATAGATCCCTGAACTTTGGTTATCACATTGTTAATGAAGTTAATTGCAATTTTCTCAGAATTATGTTGAGGGCTGAATGAAACACTGAAATTTTCTGTAAACTCTAAGAACCAATTAATATTTTAGGCACAACTGCAAAACATCCATTATTCCCAAATATCCCCCCCTCACTCTGTTTACTACTTTTACATTGTGATTTGTAGTGTACCAAATGGAGAGGGTACCTCCTTGCCTCTAGAGTTTGGATTCATCATAAGGCACACTTTGGCTAATAGGACATTATCAGCTATCATGCAAGCAGAGGCTTGAAGTGTTATTGAGCTTATTTCTTTCTCTTCTTCCATTCTATAATAAGAACAAACACCTTACTGACCAATGATTAAAAACAAAAAAACAAAAAAACAAAAAAAAAAAAAGAAAGAAAAAGAAAAGCAAGGAAAAGAAAAAAAAAAAAAAAAAGAGAGAGAGAGAGAAACAAGAAGCAGACCTGAGACCACTATGGCACTTGGAGCCAAGCCCAGCCTAGATCAGACATCCTTCAGCAAAAAACAGACACAGGAAAGTTATGATTATTATTTTAAGCTAATGAGCTTTATAGTTGTTTGATGCACAACATTATTACAAAATCTAGATTATTTGTATGTCCTTATTTTCTCAATGAACAGTGAAAATATAGAAGTCACTTGTAGAGTTTAAGAGAAGACACATAAATTAGAGGACCTATAAACAACTAAAATGTAGTCCACTAAATTTTGACTAGAGCCCTGCAGTGTCGGTGCTGTATTTTGTCATGTTGAGACATCTTAATAGTTTTTGATCCATAGTCATTAAATCACTATGAAATTTTCATAAATGTCATTATGCTGAGAATGACACTGAGGGGCTGATTCTCAAAACTAGTCTAACTCTAATTTCTAGGAGGGCATGCTGTTTTGTCATAGAAAACAGTGATATGCTACTATTTGATTTTTCAAACAGTAAAAAACAAATCCATACATTTGAAGCATCTACAAACACATATATCTAGTCGGAGGGCTTGGTTATGATAGTGGTAATAAAAGCATGTTTGTGGCCAACAGATTTATGAGTTGTACAAGAAAAGAGATGAGGTGCTGTGTAGGTTACTTTATTCCTAAAGTATCAAAGTTGATAATGAAGTGAAGTGTGATTCTACGATGTTTCTAAAAATAAAAACCAAAGCCGATCAAAAAGCACAAACGTTAACAGGATGATGAGTGATTAACTGCAAGCAGATACTACTACCACTACTAAGCTAAAAATCAAATAGAAGAAAGAATGTTGTGGGCTCAATTGAGTTCCCCTCAAATTCGTATGTTGAAGCTCTAACCTCCAGTATCTCAGGACTGGACTGTTTAGGAGATGGGGACTTTAAAAGGTGATTACGTTAGGGGCACTTGGGTGGCTCAGTCCCGTGAGCATCTGGCTTTGGCTCAGGTTGTGATCTCATGGTTCGTGGGTTCGAGCCCCGCGTTGGCCTCTGTGCTGACAGCTCAGAGCCTGGAGCCTGCTTCAGATTCTGTGTCTCTCTCTTGCTCTGCCCTTCCCCTGCTTATGCTCCATAAGTGATGCCATTAAGGTGTAATTCAATCTGATTGGCATCCTTATAAGAAAAGAAACTTTGCTCACACAAAGAGACACTGGAGATACATATAGAG
This sequence comes from Panthera uncia, assembly GCF_023721935.1. NCBI lineage: Eukaryota > Metazoa > Chordata > Mammalia > Carnivora > Felidae > Panthera > Panthera uncia. The sequence continues at coordinate 95,057,240 of NC_064811.1, read as the reverse complement.
GAAAGATCACATGAGGGCACTGCAAAAACTGGCCATCTGTAAGCCAAGGAGAGAAGTCTCAGGAGAAGCCAAACCTGCCAACACTTTGTGTTGGACTGTGAGAAAATACATTTCTGTTAAGCCAACAAACATCTGTGTTTGTTTGTTTGTTTGTTTGTTTGTTTGGTTTGTTTGTTTTTATGGCAGCCAGACCAAACTAATGCAAAGAAGGAAACTGGAATCTTGGTGGACCAGTCAGGCAAGTAGTGGAGCCATGAGAAAACATAGCTGCTGGGAGACAGTACAATGTCACTCTTCATTCCTCTCACTTTTCACTCTGTAACCATCTTTACTAACAGAAAGGGAAACAAATGCCTTTGCCAATTCAATACTTCTGTACCAAGTTTCAGGGATTTTGTTAGTTCAGCTAAAATTGGAATCACTACCTAATTAAGTTTACAATAATGACAGTGTTCCTCAAAATTAGACTTAAATTCTAGTGCAAAATATACTCTCTGTTCCATTATTTTTTAGGCAGACAGAACTTAAGGGCTGATCTCTTCTATCTAGGGTAAATTCAAAGTCTTAAATTGAAAATAATAACATATCTGTTACATATTCAATATGTATTTTGGGGCACAATGATCACAGAATTTGCTAAGTTGTTTGTAATGAACATGTGTGAAAATGTTCCATGGACATACAAAAACAGATACCCTTTATATTTTTTCATTTCAAAAATTAAATACAAAAATTGGTATATAGTAATGAAATTAATAAATTGACTGTACTTTAAAAATATAATTAGTAACTTTGGGCTATTAGAGCTATCTATTATTAAAACAATGTGTACTAATATTTCCCTTTCCAAAGTTTATTTCCCTTTTTACATATAATTTTTAATGCGATTGATTTTATACATTTAGGTGATATTTGGGGGTATATGTGAATTTATAAATGCCATATATGATTCATAAATTGAGCTTTTAAACAACACATGGTGCCCATTTTTAACCTATTTAATAATCTTATTATTAACTCACACTTACCTGATGTTAATAGGGCCACTTAATATTTATTTTTATGTGGTTATCTTTTGTATATTTGCAAATTTCTTTAACTTGCATTTTGTACTTGCTTTAAAAGTCATTTTAAGCAGTGCATAGCTATTTATCTTCTCTAATCTAGTAGGATAATCTCTGATATTTAATAACACACTTACCTTTAATGTAACTACATATATATTGTATGTTTTTATATTTGTAAATATATATTTCTCTTATATACATTTACTCAAAGTTTTACATATATATACATGTATGTATATATATGTACACACTAGATTTCTTTCCTTTTTTAAGTTGATTTATTTATTTTGAGAGAGAAAGAGCATGAGCAGGGGAAGGACCCACAGAGGGAGAGAGGGAATCCCAAGTGATGACAACTCCATGAGAGAGAGGGAAACAGCACTGACAGCATGGAAACCAGTGGGGCTGGAACTTATGAACCACAAGATCAGACCCAAAATCAAGAATTAACCAACTGAGTCACCCAGCTGCCTAGATTTATTTCTTGATCATTCTTTAATTCTCTTATTTCATGAAAGTTTTCTCCCATTCTTTATTCTGGCTAGTTTGATGTATATTACTGCTAATTTTCCTCTTCCCGCTAGTTAATCCAGTGGTTCTACTGTACAAATCTATTCTTCCACTGCTATGCTCCTCCCCAGATTAGAAGAAAGCATTACACTAATGTGACTTCTAAATTTCCACCTGCCCTGCAGTGATCTTTATAATTTTTTTTAATGTTTATTTTTTTTGAGAGACAGAGACAGTGTAAGCGGGGGAGGGGCAGAGAGAGACACACAAAATCTGAAGAGGCTCCAGGTTCTATGTGTCAGCACAGAGCCGGACACGGGGCTCAAACTTACAAGCCATGAGATCAAGACCTGAGCTGAAGTCCGGATGCTTAAAAGACTGAGCCACTCAGGCGCCCCCCTGCAGTGATCTTTAGAAGATGCTCACTTTCCTTCCATCTGGCTCTGATGTCTGGCCAAGAGTCTATGATTCTATTATTCTTTGTAATATATCTGTTACATTTGTAAAATCTTCTGCATATTACCTGGTAAGACACCCCATGAATACTCTTTTAGACTTAAACATACACACAAAGATAGATAAGAGAGAGGGAGAATGGGACACAAAAGGAGAGGGGAGGAAGAGAGCAAGATAGAGAATGAGTGAGCAAACAAGAAGGTTGATAATTTACCACAATCCTTTTTCATCTTTCCCTGCCTCCAATTCTAGTTTCAGTTAATGCATTGTTTTGTTTTATCTCTTTCTCCCAAATATTTCCTACAGATATAAGACATAAGTGATGTAATTTCTGGATCCTTGAGTTTTGCAAATATCTCTCTATCACTCTGATTGATGAATGATATATTTCTTAGGCACATAAAAGGACATTGAGTTTCAGGCTTTTTTTTTTTTTCATTACATAGATTCTATTCACAGTCTTCCAGCTTACAGTTTTGCAGATAAGAAACCTAGTATCAGTCTCTTATTTCTACTTTTACAAATAATTTATTTTCTCTAATTGAAAGTTCTAAGTTTTTCTGTTTATCCATGGAATTATAAAAAATTATTAATATATGCTTACAGGTATGTGTATGTGTGTGTGTTTGGTCTTGCTTTGAACTTGGAAAAAAACTTAAAACTGCAGAATTTCAAACAAGAGGTTTTTAAAATGTATAATTTTTTTAGGTGTTTGTCTCTCCTTAATATGATCCTTTTAAAAGATCCTTCATAACTATTGTTAAAGTTTTTCCACATTACTAGTCATTATCTATACTCTAATTATTTTGTCTCTATTATTTTTGCTTTTCTTGAATTTTGCTCTAAGTTTTGTAGTATTTCTTTCATTAATCTTCCAGCTAAAAATTTATCTATCCAATAGTAAAAATTCCTTCAATTTATCTCCTGATTGCTTGGAGTTTCACAGGGGAAAAAAAGTTCCACGAACTGGTTTGTGCTATAAAAACATCTAACAATATTGAAACTTACTTGAGCCCTAATCTTGGAAAACAGTGAAGGTGAAGAAATTTTCCATCCTTTGCGTTCTAGGAAAGACTTACTGCAAAGAAAGACCCATCTCCATATGACTTAGAGAAAACTCATGGATACCAATGTATAATACTTATAACAGGACCAGACATAAGGTTTTTCAGATTTCCATTCTTCGTCTCATAAATGATTGGCCGATCAACTGGAACAAAATACTTATTAACCAAACTGAGAAGAACCTGGCATTCAGGTAAAATGCTCTCTGATCTACTGTCCAATCACGCCATCTCCATTCATCTCACTTGCTTACATCTAGTTGTTTCCAACCTTGTTTACTTCTATGAAAGAAAAATCATTTTTGCTTAACTCTTGGGACACTTGCAGATTTATGATCATAGTGTTCTCCTTATCACAACAGTGCCCTTCCCCTGTTGTAAAAGCATCTCCCCCACCCCTTTTGTTTTTTTGCAGTATCCCTTCCAATAAGTCTCTCCTTAACTAAGTTTGGCATTGATTTTTACTTTACAACCTAAAATCAATCTTTCTTTCTCTCTGTATCTCTTTTCTTCTCCTTGTTCAAATTTCCACTTCTTTATTTCAATAATTTCACATTACTATGAATTCTCTGTTTGATGTGTTCAGTTTGTTTTTCTTTTCTCTCTGGCTGGTAGAACACATTAAGAACATTGACAGAGTTTTTAACTATTCCTTGGGGCTTGGCTTCAGGTACTGACTTAAGTGGGTCCCAAGAGGGATGGGAATAAGATCTTCCACTCTGTGGGCTAGAGCTATACCAGCTCAGAAGTTGTCAGATCCTTTGTTCAGGAACCAAGAGAAAGCTTTTCTCCTCCTGGAGTTGACTACAGTTTTACAGCTTTCCTAGCTGTTAGGTTATAGGCTTCAGTTTCTCTGATTTACTAATTTTCAACCTCTTAGGAATCAAAGGGAATGCCACCTTTCCTCTCCACACTTCATAGACCTGCTCAAGACAGAGATTCTCCAGAATCTCTGTTCATGAATGTATGCCCTCAGATATTCAACCTGTGTTCTCAGTTATCATTTGATCTAAGGGAACAAACGTAACTATTTTCTTTAGACTGGACTACACCTTTTGTCCTAACTCTCAGCCTCAAAGAGCTATTTGATTGCAGAGGCATTACTAGTTGGCATGGAGTTGGGAAGCATAGGTAGTAACAAAGCTTTATACTGTCATTTTTCTGGTATTTCACAGTTACCTCCTCTAGTGTTAATAGATTCCCTGATTTTATATTAAAACTATGTGATCTCAGGGTTCCTTAAGATACAGAAGTATTTCCAATGAGTTTAGGATAAAGAGAGTTTGAATGATGATCCCAGAAAGATCATTAAAGGCAGAAGAGTGAGGACTCTGCTGGAAGGAGGAGATTCAACACCATATGTAATGCAGGGCAGTTATCCAAGTTATATCCAGGGCTAAAACAAGCAACCCTTCACTTATAGAAGCAATTGACAAAGTGATACACCACCTTAAGTAGGCAAAATTACCTTCGCCCAGGCACATAACACTAAAAATGCCATTGCTAATGTTTATGGAGAATGCCCAAAGAAATATAACTCTTTATATCACTTCTGAGAGTTTCTGAATTTGTACGTATTTTCACAACAACAACTAAAAAATAAGTGAATATCTCTGATACAATAAAAACTACTTAAATAATTAAAAACTACCAAATCTATCAGGTAATTGAGCAACAACTGAGTTTTTTGCTTTCTTTTGTTTTGTTTTTTTTCTGGTTCTGTTGTACTCCCAAGTAAGATAAGTAAAAATACAAAATATAAAAATTTGTGCAGGACACTTACACCAACTAAAAATTGCTGTGGTCTCAACACAATTCACAATAAGGAGAATGGAAAGTTTGGGGAAGAGTAGTCTATGAAATTGTCTTCTGTTGTAATCAAACCTTATAAAATAGCAAAGGGAATAAATATGACCTTCAATCAGCATAGAAGAGAATCAATGAAGCCGGCAAAAAGGAATAAGGAGGGGAAAGTACAATTGCTGCTGAAATAGAAATTAACATTATCGACTAGCCACAAGGCAGTAAAACTAGTGCATCAGGAACTTGAAGAATAAAGAGAATCTAACTCTGTCAAATGTATGGTAAAATTTGCTAGACGTTACCTAGGGGAAATCAACATTTGGTTCCCTAGATAAGATAGTTTGTACCAATATCAATGAGTTTTCTTTTGATAGTTAATATTTACAACCAATGCAAAAGAGAATATGAAATCCTGCAATGCTGCTAGGAAATCTGTGTTAACCTCTTATCTGCTACTGACTCAATCAAATGCTTTCTAGTTTATGCTTATGCTGAATTTAATAGAAAACAATACCTGTTGCACATTTGGGGATGATAGAACCATTTTGACTAATTATATCTATTAAGATGCTAAAATATTATAATGTGACTATTGAATAAGGATAAACATTAAATCAATTTTTGTAAAAATTGCTGTTGAGACAACAGTTTGATTAAATCTTATTTGATTTAACAAAAGCCATAAAAATTGTCAGAGTATTTGACAAAGTAAATCTACTTTAAGTAATTCTTATTAAAAATATAGCATAATAGGGGCACCTGGGTGGCACAGTCGGTTAAACATCTGACCTTAGCTCAAGTCATGATCTCAAGGTTTGCGAGTGAGTTCAAGCCCCGAGTTGGGCTCTGTGCTGACAGCCTGCTTCACATTCTGTGTCTCCCTTTCTCTCTTCCCCTCCCCTGCTCACTCGCTCACATGCTCTCTCTCTCGCTCTTTCAAAAATAAATAAACATTAAAAAAATAAAAATAAATAAAATAAATAAAAATAAAAATATAGCACAATAGTTTATAGAGATAGGTATTTGGAGAATAATTATGAAAATACTTAAAAGTTGAAAATGTGACAACCGTTAGGGAAGCTCAAAATTTTTTTATTTTTATTTACTGAATATATCATGGGTATTATGGATTAAATAAAAGATTTTTTTTTTTACATTTTTTAATGTTTATTTAGTTTTGAGAGAGAAAGACAGAGTGTGAGCAGGGGAGGGGCAGAGAAGGAACATACAGATTCCAAGGTAGGCTCCAGACTCTGAGTTTAACCCACATGAAGGTTGAGCTCAAACCCACATAAAAGAGATACATTTAAGTCTTAATCCTCCAGTATCTTAGAATATTACCTTATTTCAAAATAGTCTTTGCGTATTTAAGCAAATTAAAATTTTCTCTCTCTCTCTACACACACACACACACACACACACACACACACACACACATACATATACAGTTAATTACTTTGTTAGTGGGTGCTTTGAGGCAAATGTATTTTTAAAGTGAGGACTTAATGACACCACCAAGTGAAGATATCATTGTGCATCATTTGTACATGAAGTACAAATTTTGTACTTTGAGCTCCATGCTGTGACTGAATAGGATTTTTGAACTGTCTTCCTTCAGGACAAGGAAGTGACTCCATGTTCTAGGGCAAGGGAGAGTAAACTGAATATTTGAGGACTGGGGGTCTGTTGATAGTTTTCAGTGTTGTTCATGAATATTTCACTTGTTGGCTTCTTACAGAAACAAGTTAGTTTTATAATTCTGTCTTTTAGTTGAATGTGGCCAAATATAGTTAGTCTCGGACAAATGTAATTGGGAAATTCCATATGGTTGGCCAATTAAATGGGAGTAAAATATGTGTGTCACTTCCAGTGAAAATTTTAGGAGATAGTAAGTGGTTTGTTATGCTCTCCTTCCCTCTAGCACTGTCACATGCAGAATTAGAAAGATATCACCTCCTCCATCAACCTGAATGCAAGATTCTGGATGATGTGGATCACTAGCCTTGGTGACCTTTTGCTGGACATGACATAGAAGTGAGCAGTAAATTTTTACTTATTATGAACCATAAAAAATTTGCAGCTGCTTTATTGAAGAAAACTTAGAACACACTGATTGATAAAATAATTGTTATCGTCCAAAAATTGGTATTATCAAAATGGGATAATTAAAATCTAATTAAAGTCATTGCCTTGGGGTGCCTGAGTGGCTCAGTCGGTTGAGCATCCAACATCGGTCAGGTCATGATCTCATGGCTTGTGGGTTTGAGCCCCGTATCTGGCTCTGTGCTTCGGATTCTATGTCTCCCTCTCTCTCTGCCCCTCCCTCGCTCACACTCTATCTCTGTATCTCGAAAATAATTAAACATTTAAAAAAATTGAAATCAAGCCTTAGAGAAACAGGTGACAATACAGTGAAAAACTATATATGGTACGTTATACCAATATATGTTTGTATTAATGTATGCTGATACTGAGTATGCTGATAATGTATATGTATACTGAGAAAAATATATGGATGGATATATACCAAAGTACAAATAATAATTATGCATGTGAGATAATAATAGTTGCTCTTTTTTTTAGCCTCCTTTGTATTACGTAAACCTTAAAAAGGGAAAATCATAAAAAATAAAACATATAAAACCTTTTTTTCCCTATAAACTTACAATGCATCCAATGTTTATATGCAAATTAAAATTACTTTCTTTTCCTTTTTAGGTTTTTAAATATTTGGTTTAACTCGTATATAGGAACATTACAATCTACATTTATGGATATTTTTCAAAACGAGTGAAAAATGCTATTGATTTTGTTATTAGACTAAAATTGCACTGATAAAGAAATATATCTCTAAAGAATTTGAAAGTATTATAAATGAATCAATACAATCTTTAATAGCTAATCCCCAAAAAACCTCTTAGCTTCTACTAGGAATTTATTTTCTCTGTGTAATTTTACTGAAGAAAATGTTAAATGTTTGTGGCAATCCTATACTTTTACCATATGTATCTTGATTGGGATAAAACTATAGTATCATAGAATTCAAATAAATGAATTCTTATATCATATTTTAGGACAAGTGTGGATAGAACGTGAAGAGAAAATAAGGAAAGCAATTAATATCTGTATAAAAGATATTAGAGAGGAAAGCTAAATATCCTGAAGTAAAATAATATAGAATACCATGTGTGAATGAAAAAGGATATGTGACTTTGAGAAGAGGTGTTGTGGGTATATGAAAGAGAAGACAAGTTTAAGAAAACGTTGTATGTAAAGAACAAGAATGATACTGGATCAATGTATGCATCTGTATAAAGATTGCTTTAGATCTTAAAGCAAAATTATAGAGAGGCTCGATATGGAAAGAAAGAACCTTACTGCGCAAAGACTACCAAGGGTGTTTCTTAATTCCTGTCAGGATAGTAAACTAGAAGTCTGCTGGTTCCCAGATCCAGAATAATAATAATGAAATAATAATAATAATAATAATAATAATAATGGAACAGGGAATATGAATAACAAGAACTAACAAAGATATTGTAAAACATTTTTGGAGAAACTGAACATTGACTTGAACTGGAATATATGTTGGGTAGCAGCTGCAACTTGAAGTCAGGGGCAGATAGATGCAGCACTGAAAGCGTAGGCTGAAGGAAATATTTAAATGTCTGCCCTTGACTTTTATTCACATTATCTTTGTAAATTTTGACTGTCCCTAGCCAATAGTTGAGGCAAAATCACAGACTGTAGGTCCTGATGGAGTCTTCAACACAGACATCTGGTTCTTTTTACCTTCCTACTTCCTTCGCTATCTGAACCCCTGAAGCTGGTGCATTTCAACCCAAGGACATTCATCAACTTTTACCACTTTCTACAAAAGACTCTAAAGGGAAATGCTGAAGAGTGAGACCAAAGTGTTCTTCACTGCTTCCCTCTCTAAACACACAAAGGCAGATACAAAGGTGGCAGCACCAGGATTTGGGAGTCCCACCTGAAAGGAATATAAATGAAGAGATGAATGTGTTGAAGAAATAATAAGAATAAATTTCTCAGATCTAGAGAAAGATGAAAATGCACAAATTGAAAGGATTCATAGAATAACAAGTAGGAGAGATTAATAAAATTCCACATGTAGACACACTACAGTTGTATCTAGATACATGGAGCATAAAAAAATTCTAAAAACTTTTGAAAAGAAAGAACAAATTATCTTTAAAAAATGTCACTCTTATTAGATGCATATAAGACATTTAGAAAACAATGCTGGATGGCAAAACATATTTAAAGGAAAAATATCATATTTAAATAATATGTTTTTACTATTTAAAAGAGTTTTATTTTAATATGCAATTTTATATAAAACACAAATGTGCATATTCATATACAAGTCTTATATAAAATATAAGATTACATTATATATTTTTAAATTTATTAATGAATTTAAAGTAAGAGCAGTACAATGGAGTAATATTTTTAAGCATAAAAACAAAAATATTCTTCTCAGAATATAAAATGGTCATTAAAAATATGAAGGTGATCTGAATAATTGTACATATGTCCCATGTGCTTAGATGAAACATATTCACAAATAACTTAAATATCAATATAAACCCTACCAAAATTCCAGTGGTCATTTTTTAAGAAGTTTGATACATTTACTACAAAATTTATACAGAGGGACACAGATGCATGAATACATGAGCTGAACTGCTAACTAGAAAAATAAAGAAAGAAGGATTGCTCAACCATGGTTTTAAAAATTTCTAAATGAATAAATTATGAATAAAATTACATCAAAATTAGGATTCATTACAATGAAGGACATCACTGAAGAAGCTAATAGATGACATATTAGAAAAATACATTTGTAAGGCCCAAAAGAGGCAAGAAAATGATACCTAAACTATGCAAAAAATGTTTATAAGCCAACAGGAAAAGATTTTTGTTCAAGTTTATGATGCTTGCTGTCAGTAATAATGCCCTTTGTCTCTAACACAGAAACGGTCTTTTTTTTTTTAATTTTTTTTTACATTTATTTATTTTTGAGAGACAGAGCGAGACAAAGTGAGAGTTGGGGAGGGGCAGAGAGAGAGGGAGACACAGGATCAGAAGCAGGCTCCAGGCTCTGAGCTGTCAGCACAGAGCCCAACATGGGGATTGAACCTACAGACTATGAGATCATGACCTGAGCTGAAGTCGGACACTCAACCGACTGAGCAACCCAGGTGCCCCAGAAAGAGTTTTCTATCTCTTTTCAGTATTTGTAAAACTGGCAGTCTCACTTGTTGGTTTGCCAACAGGGCAGAACCCAGAACTTTCACAGCCACAATTTAAAAAAAAAGCCTTAAAAATATAAGGGTTAATAAAAACATCTGCACAGCTGTGCGCCTGAGGACAAAATTGGTTTTCAGCTTCTTCTTCCTCTACCACCTATTTGAGATTTGCATTAATCTTAGTCTAGGTTATTTGTCCAGTGAGGTTACACAAGCCTTTAATTCTGAGAGATCTAAGCACCTGGTTAGCTTTCTTTTCCTAGACAGTGTTTGATATATTAGCCACTTACAATAGTAATGATGTATTAATGACCAAGAGGTGTCCCACACTTGGCTTACTAGTTTTACTGGTTTACGAGTCTATTGGTATGAGGAATCAAAACGACAAAGTGGTCATTGTAACTAGGTTCAAAAGAACCCTGTGTCTCTGGTATAAGTGACTACCCTGACATACCCTGCATTCAATCCAGGAAACAGGTCTTAAATCTTTGGGAACTTAGTTTCAAAGATAAAAATCACAAATTATTCCTCAAGTAGATCACTGCCAAAGGGACTCAGTCTAATTTCACATTTTCTTTTCTGATACTATATATTTTAGTAATTAGAAACAATGACACATCATGGCACTTGGATAAACATACATACGACATTCTGAAAGACTACTCCCAACTTCACAATGTATCCCAAAGCTGGATTCTGTAGCAAAACTTTAGGGGAAATTTCAGTGTTTTATCAGGCTGGAAGCTTCTAGGTGACATAGTATGTAATATAACCAGAGGATCCCATGGTAATCTATACAGTGTCAAACTTCCTTTACTTTAAAATAACTATTTTGATAGAAGGTGATATTATGAATGCCATGCTGATACATCAGCATGTTTGAAACCTCTCTGCTAATGGTGTTTGTACCAAATCTGAACATTCTCTGCCCATTCCCATAGATCCATTCACAAGCCTCTTCCCCACACCTGTTTGTCCCCAGTATTTCAATCTGGCTCCATCTAGGTTATTGTCCAAGAAGTCAATGTATTTTCTACTCACAAAAAGTTAATGTATATCTTTATCTTAGACTTGTTCTTCCGCTGTGCAAAATTGATGATCACATATACTGCTTGAAATTCTGCCCACTAGGATACTTCCTTTCACCATCCTCCTTTAATGCTACCCCCTATGTGATAGCAGTCCATTTTCAACTCACACATATATTTCAGTGACTCATTCTTGAACTAGTCCTAAAAATTCTCTTCTTCCATCAACTGATTGTATGAAACTAGTCATAGCTGAGTGACAGACATTGGTGTAACAATTGTAGTTGATGTTGAGTTCTGTTCATATAACTTATTTGGACCCGCTAGATATACTCAATGACTCTGACTCAAACATAATTGAGTAATTTTCATTATGCAATGAATTGCTACTGTATCCATCTAAACTTATTAAGTGGTGTATCTGATAACCCAGTTTAGGAAGGACAGAACCAATTTCATAGTCTCTTGATGCAGTACGTTCCGGTACTAAGTCTTTTCTAGGGTCTAGTGTAAAGATAAAGGCTACTTTCAAAGATCAATAGTAATTACTAGTCACTATTTATTAATAATTTTCTACTTCAAAAGGTATGACCTTGTTTGAGTACCCTAGTGGCCTAAATTGCAACCCACCTTTTGAAGTTGGCCTACATTCCTTATAGGGATACTTAAACCTGATGCAGATTCATCTCTTGTTCTGGTCTCCACTCAAAACAGGTAGCCCTTTGATCCCTCCCTCCCATATTTGAATGGGTCTCAGAACAAGAGTGGAACATTCAAGAAGTCTTTCTGTTAGGAACTAGAAAAAACACACTTGCCAGATGAATATGTACACATCAAATGCTAGACGCTGTGTGGATTTATTCTACTAAAGATATCATATCTGGGGCGCCTGGGTGGCTCAGTCGGTTAAGCGGCTGACTTCGGCTCAGGTCATGATCTCGTGGTCTGTGAGTTTGAGCCCCGCATCCGGCTCTGTGCTGACAGCTCAGAGCCTGGAGCCTGTTTCAGATTCTGTGTCTCCCTCTCTCTGTCTCAAAAATAAATAAAACGCTAAAAAAATTTTTTTAAATAAAAAAAATAAAGATATCATATCTGGCACAATAGCTGCAGTTGGGCTTTTTACTTGATTACATTTAGATAGCCCCCCATTTTTCATCATGATTCCTTTTTTTTTTTTCTGAGATTATACAAGAAAATCGAAGAGAGATATAATGGAAACTACTACTCTTGTATTCCTGAAGTGTTTTGGGATTTATATAATCTCTATGATAAATTCTCTTAGTCCCAGGTCAGGGAGCCAAGGAAAGACTTCAGCAAAGTGCCAAGTATATCTGTATATTTTATATATTCAAGGAGCTACGGAAACGACAATGAGGTTGATCTGCCAATCTACTGGACTGATTATGAAACAGACTTATACCAGGGCTATATTTATCTCCTGGGTTTAATGTTCATTTTTTCCAAAAAGGGATCATTACTGTATACAGCTCAGACACTTATTCAAATTTGTTTAAAGTTCTGGAATTTTATTTACCTACTATATAATTACTTTGCTAAATTTACTTAGGACCCTTTCAAAAAAGACTGGGAGAATATTCATTTTGTTGACTCATGGCGTCTGCAGATTCCTTACTCAGACTAAGACTCCAATTGATGACGGGCTCTGAGTATGAAAAATGGGTCAAATACAGAAACTCAACAAGAAATAATTATTTTCTAATGTAGTGTCAGGCATTAGCTTTTTCTCACCCTGTTTTGATGTTTTTAGAGTAAGTCAAATTATACTATTCTTGGATGCCAACTCTCTTACCCAAAAAACATACTACCATTACCAGAAATTCCTGCAGTTCAACTCTCCCTAATTACTCTTATTGTCTTGCTGCCCATTTTGGTAATCATATCCATTTTGTCCCCAAGAGTTAAATGCCACTGTCCTCTGTCATGCTGAAGAGGCCTGTCACTTTGAAGGCCAGTTTTTGGCAATCTTTCCTACTTACAACAAAGAGTTTCTCAAGGATGCTGTCCACCGCACCCTCTCCACTGGTGCATTCCTTATAGCTTTAAAGAAAGGAATGTTACTTACACCATACGAGGGAATTATTAACAGATAGGCTCCTCACTTTCACATAATAAATTCATCCTAATATGCCCATCTCTCTGAGTCTTCTGACTCCTTTTTAAAATTTTCTGTCAAGGAAGTGATGATTACATATAGGATTCAAGGGAGAGTGAATATTTGAAAAATGACTCATTATCTACTTCTTCTGGTATAAATTTCTTTGTAATATGATTTTGCAGATCAAGAGGCAGAACCTATTTCTTTACTATCTGAATCTCAGCTGGGTCTTTGACTTGCATTGAGTAATAGAATGAAGCAGAAGGATCACTGTTACTGAGTCTAACCTAGAGCCTTACACACTTTGATTCTTTCCACTGAATCTGTTCACCATTCAGGTGAGTATAAGCTAACCTTCTTGGGGCACCTGGGTGGCTCAGTCAGTTAAGCACCTGACTTCGGCTCAGGTCATTATCTCATGGTTGGTGAGTTTGAGCCCCACATTGGGCTCTGTGCTGACAGCTCAGAGCCTAGAGCCTGCTTCAGATTCTGTCTCCATCTCTCTGCCCCTCCCCATTCTCTCCCTCTCTCTCTCTCTCTTAAAAATAAATAAACATAAAAAAAAAAAAACCCTCCCTCCTAGAGGTTGCCAGACTACATGAATCAGCTAAGGTGATCCTAGACAGATAAACTACATTCAGACCATCTGTCTGTTAATAGCATGTGCTAGAGATAATCCCTTTGACACAACTGCACCAGTTCTAGAACAACAACAACAACAACAACAACAACAACAACACATCCAGCCAAACCACTGGCTTATAAATAGTTACTCTTTTAAGCTACTGGGTTGTGTGGTTGTTATACAGCATTATTTTTTAATTTTCTTAATGTTTATTTGTGAGAGAGAGAGACACAGAATGCGAGCAGGGAGGGGCAGAGAGATTGGGGGACACAGAAGCTGAAGCAGGCTCCAGGTTCAGAGCTGTACAGAGCCTGACACAGGAGCTTGAACCCATGAACTGTGAGATCACGACCTGAGTCGAAGTCAGACACCCAACTGACTAAGCCTCCCAGGCGTCCCTGTTACACACCATTATTATGACAAAGGAAAACTGACATAGAACTACTTAAGTAGTGTATTAGGACTGGATCCAGGATTTTCATCAGATCTGCCAGTATTTTCATACTGATTCACCAGATATCACTCTCATATCAGTAAACTCTCTTGCTAACCAGCCTATTTTCTGCCTTCTCTTCTGTGCAGTGTACTCAAAGTCCACTTCTGCAGGTGTTATCCAGGTTTCTGCTCTTTTTTCCCCCAATGTTATTGAAGAATTGACAAATATAATTGTATATATTTAAAGAGTACAATGTGATGATTTGATATACATATACATTGTCAAATGATTACCAAGATCAAGATAATTAACATATCCATCATACAGTTAACACTTTTTTGTGGTGAGAATGCTTAATATCTACTTTCAGCCACTTTCAAGTATATAATACTGTACTATTAACTAGTCGCTGTGCTATATGTCAGATTCTTAGAATTTATTCTTCTGCTGTTACATGTTGGCAGGTTTCTGCAGTTCTTAAGTGAATGATCCTTTTGTTCACATAATATAGCCCATACTTCCCACTTAATACATGCTAAGACTTCAGCTTAGTTATTGATTTAGAGGCAATGAAGGCAGCAGGCAAAAGATCATGAGGAAAAATATCTTTAATGTACTATCTATCTTAAGTCAAGCCATCTTTGAGCTTCAGAATATGTAATTTTTCTCTCCTTTAGCATGAGATAGTGCACCATTTCCTCAGTTCAGAAGGCTCAGAAGAATCTGGAGTTCAAAATTATCAACTTAATCTATTCAATGTCCTTTCCCTGTT
The DNA here is from genome assembly GCF_023721935.1 of Panthera uncia. Lineage (NCBI taxonomy): Eukaryota > Metazoa > Chordata > Mammalia > Carnivora > Felidae > Panthera > Panthera uncia. Next base: position 95,042,090 of record NC_064811.1, on the reverse strand, counting down.
TTGGGGGTCCCAGTCCTTCTCTATCAAGGGCTTATGTTTTACAATGAATAGACCTTCTGGTGGCTCTACAGCTCTTAAAATCAAAACATGGGTCTGACTTCTGGCTACTAAAGATATCAATCTCTCTAAATTTTCCATGAAGAGTTTCTGGTTTGCACAGCGTACCTTGAATTGATAGTCAACTGGCCTGAACCTGTCATTCTCTTTCCTCACAGCTTCTAGGTCAGTAAAAAAACCTACTTAACTCTAATATCTTTATAATCACTACTTCTCCAATTGTTGCAAGTGGTTGAGCTATTGCATAATCATGGTTTTCCTTTCTACATGTATATCATTTCATTCTCCACAATGAGACTATAAGTATACATTATCAGAAAACATTATCAGTTTGATGATTTGAAGCCACTTGTTGCCAGCAATGGGGTACTTAGTGTCTTCTGACTAGTTCCAGTATTTCATTGTGATGACCACTACTATTGCCATTTTCGTATACATTTCCTTAAAATAAAATGATGAGTATTAGTTTGGGATACAAGTCACTTACCCAGGAGGTAATCTCGGAAAACACAAGTAAGAAAATGGGGAAAGTGATATAGAAGGAAGTAAACAGGGATGGCTTTATGGGTGTACAAGCTGTGTAGCCACTCAGAGCCTATGATAAAAAGGGAGCCACACATAATTTGGTGCACTGCTGTTGCTATTTTGAAATTCTTGGTAATTTTATCTAACTTAGGTTTTGTAATTGAAGTCTGCTAGAACAATGAAGTATGCATGTGAGCAGAGGAAATATATGCAATATGCATATCCAATATGTTTTGCTATCCCATTACATATAGCTTTTTTCATGTCCCCTGTGTACAGAATGCCAATGCTGTGGGAGTTCAACAAGACACCCAATATGTTATGTAAGGCTTCAAAAAATCAAAAGCACAACTAGAATTAGAAATATGATTCCATGTGTCTGTTTTTGTGCCAGTACCATAGTGTCTTGATATTTACAGCTTTGTAATACAGCTTCAAGTCCAGAATTATGATGCCTCTGGCTTTGGTTTTCTTTTTCAGAATTGCTTTGGCTATTCAGGGTCTTTTCTGTTTTCATACAAATTTTTGAATTGTTCTAGCTCTGTGAAGAATGCTGTGTTATTATGATAGGGACTGCATTGAAGATGTAAATTGCTTTGGGTAGTATCGACATTTTAACAATATTTGTTTTTCTAATCCATGAGCATGGAATGTTTTTTCCTTTTTTTTAAAAAAAATTAAACATTTATTTATTTCTCAGGAGAGAGAGAGAGAGAGAGAGAGAGAGAGAGAGAGGGAATGAGCAGGGGAGGGTAAGAGAGAAGGGGAGACACAAAGCTGTCAGCACAGAGCCTGACATGGGGCTCGAACTCATGAACTGCGAGATCATGACCTGAGCTGAAGTCAGACACCCAAGCGACTGAGCCACCCAGGCAACCCTTTAATTTTTTTGTATTTTCTTGAATTTCTTTGAAGAGCAGTGTACAGATCTTTTATTTCTTTGGTTAGATTTACTGCTAGGTATTTTACAGTTTTTGGTGCGATTGTAAATGGGATCTAATCCTTGATTTCTCTTTCTACTGCACATAGATCAATGGAACAGAATCGAGACCCCCAAATGTATGGCTAACTAATCTTTGACAAAGCAGGAAAGAATATCCAATGGGAAAAAGACAGTCTCTTCAGAAAATGGTGTTGGGAAAACTGGACTGCAACATGCAGAAGAATGAAACTGAACCATTTTCTTACAAGATACACAAAAATAAACTCAAAATGGATGAAAGACCTAAACATAGGACAGGAATCCATCAAAATCCTAGAGGAGAAAACAGGCAATAACCTCTTTGACCTCAGCTGCAGCAACATCTTACTTGACATGTCTCCGGAAAGCAATGGAAACAAAAGCAAAAATGAACTATTGCGATCTCATCAAGATAAAATGCTTCTGCACAAGGAAGGAAACAATCAGCAAAACTAAATCACAACCAGTGGAATGGGAGAAGAAATCTGCAAATGACATATCAGATAAAGGGTTATTATCCAAAATCTATAAAGAATTTATCAAACTCAACACTCAAAAAACAAATAATCCAGTGAAGAAATGGGCAAAAGGCATGAATAGACAGACACCTTTCCAAACAAGACAATCAGATGGCTAACAGACACATGAAAAGATGTTCAACATCACTCATCATCAGGGAAATACAAATCAAAACCACACTCTGATACCACCTCAGACCAGTCAGTGTGGCTAAAATTAACAACCCAGGCAACAACAGATGTTGGTGAGGATGTGGAGAAAGAGGTATTCTTTTGCACTGCTGGTGGGAATGCAAACTGGTGAAGCAACTCTGGAAAACAGTGTGGAAGTTCCTCAAAAAATTAAAAATAGAACTATTCTATTACCCAGAAACTGCACTATTACGTATTTATCCAAGGGATACAGGAGTGGTGCTTTGAAGGGCACATGTATCCCAATGTTGACAGCAGCGCAATCAACAATAGCCAAAGTAGGGAAAGAGCCCAAATGTCTATTGACAAATGAATGAATAAAGAAGATGTGGCATAAATATACAATGGAATATTACTCAATGATCAAAAAGAATGAAATCTTGCCATTTGCAACAACATGGATGAAACTAGAGTGTATTATGCCAAGCAAAATAAATTAGTTAGAGAAAGACACATATTATATGATTTAACTCATAGTGTGGAATTTAAGATACAAAACAGATGAACATAAGGGAAGAGAAGCAAAAAAATATAAAAACAGAGAGGGAGACAAATCATAAGAGACTCTTAAGTTTAGAAAACAAACTGAGGATTGCTGGAGGGATGTTGGGTGGGGGGATGGGCTAAATGGGCAAGGACATAAAGTAGGGCACTTGTTGGATGAGCACTGGGTATTATATGTAAATTCACTAAATTCTATTCCTGAAATCATTATTCCACCATATGTTAACTAACTTGGATTTTAGTTAAAACAAAGAAATATGAATCCAAAATAGCTAAGGTATTAAGAAAAGAAATAACATTTCAAGGTTGGGGGGCAGAAAGAAGGGGACAGAGAGGGAGAGAAGAAATAGAATGAGAGAAAGAGTGAATGAGTTAATAAGACCTTAAAAAGTCAACAATGTCACAACTGTACTTTAATAAATGGACACCAAACTTTTATAGTATTTTTGAAAGTGCTTGTTTTCTGAGGAATTTCTATAATAATTCTGAGTGAGTAATTAACTAACTGAACTCAAGATTTGTGGAAGGAGGTAAGATGTTCAAGAGGATTATTAACTTTATTCATGAGAAATTTATGACTGACAATGCTATGTTATTAAAGAAAGTTGGAATAACTTCAATTTCTAATTTTAACACCTAATGATTTTATTTTATTTTGAAGTACGCTTCACCCCCAGCACTCACAACTCTGACATCAAGACCTGAGCTGAGATCAAGAGTCAGATGCTTAACCAACTGAACCACCCAGGCGCCCAACACATAATGATTCTTGATATGATTTCTAGAAGAATATCATCACCTCTAAATACATAGATTTGAAAATAAGTCCAATTTTATGGTATAAGACAAAAGGATTTTGACTATAGCAATAAGATAATAATTAAGCCTGAGATACAAACAATGTTAATTAAGTAATACTATTTATATTTAAAGAATACAGAAATTTGGGTATTTGAAAAACATACCCTATCTCTTTTTCAGAAAAGTACTGTGAATATAAATATTTTTGTATCAGATATACTATGGAAATATCAGAGAATTCAGTTAAATAAAAAAATAGTAAACAAAATTCACTAATAAACTGAAATCATTCAGAAACAACAACTGCCAACTTTGGGACATATATAAATTGTGTTTGGCAGAATAATAGTGCCCCCAAAGATGTCCATGTCCTGATCACATCTGATCCGTTAGAACGGGTTCTACAGATGTGATTATGGTTAAATACCCTGATATAAAGAGATTAACCTAGATTATCTAGGTGGCTCAATCTAATCACATGGATCCATAAAGGTAGAAAATAGTAGAAGACAGTGTCAGAGAGATGCCACATGAGGATTCAACCCATCATACCTGGCTTTGAAAATGATGGATAGAGGCTAGGAGACAAAGAACACAGTTGTGTTCTTCTAGAAGCTGGGAATCACCCACAGTTTATAGCCAGCCAAAAAAAAAAAAAAAAAAAAAAAAAAAAAAAAAAAAAAAAAAAAAAAGAACATCAATTCAAACCTCAATGAATTAAATTCCGTCCTTCTAATCCAACTTGGATTGGTAGGAACCATGTTCTCCCCTACATTCTCCACAAAGTCACACAACCTACCAATACTTTGATTTTAGTCTGGTGAGATCAGTACTGAACTCCTGACCTACAGAACTATAAGATAATAAATCTGTTTTAAGTATCGTATTTACAGTAATTGTAACCATAGCAATAGTATACTAATGCTCATGTCATTTACTTATTTTTGTCTACTCTGTACAAACTACTGATCTTTTTAAACAAAAATTTGGGTTGAATTTTCATAATATTCTGTTCCCTGTTTTATTCACCCTACAATGTATTGTGAATATCTGTCATGAGAAGCAATAAAATGGTTGAGAGTATAGTTTCTGGGACCAGTCTGCCTCAGTTCAAATTAATGATCTGTCTTATTTACTGATCTGTCCTCTGTTTCTTCCCATAAAAAAATGAGAGGGATAAATATAGCACTGTTCTATCTGGTTGACACAGGATGATAATGTGCTATTATGGATTAAGTAACCAAAACATCATTAAATACACTATAAATGGAAAACAATAGTTTGTAAATTTTATTATTATAAAACGATAATAAATACAGGCCATCCTAAATACAGACCTACCTCTACAAGTGTTAAAGTTGCTATATGACCTTCCATTTTAAGCATGTTGCATAATACAGTTTACATCCCTAACATCTCTAATTTGTACTTTTTCATGCATGTAGCTTTTCTTGTGTAACAAACCATTCCAAAACAAGGTGGCTTAAAACTGCAACTATTTATTTAGATCATGATTTTGTGGGTTATCTGACCAATGATTATAAACTGGGCTAGCTCAGTTCATCCCTGCTGAGCTCTCTCTTTTATCTGTTATCATAAGGTAGATTGTCTGGTTTTCCAGCCTGATCTAATGTGAACGGTTTGCAGATTGTCAGCCAGGCTGAGGGAGTTACCAGGCCATGTGCCTCTCATCATCTGGTAGACTAACTGTGCTTATTTTCATGGTAGCAGGAGACCCAGGAGCTGAAAGAGAGGATAAGACCTCTGTGCAAGTGCTTCTCTAGCCTCTGCTTCCAACACATTTGCTAACATAGTATTGTACCAAACAAGTCACAAGGCCAGAGTGTCAGGGCAGTTCACAAGGCAAGGAGATTACAAGGAGGAAAAAAATGTGGCCATATTTGGAATCTACCACAAATACGATTTGCTTTTCCTTTTTTTTTTTTTTTAACATGATGAACAATGCCAAATAAATTTACAATCTCAACTTGTCTAGAAAAGCTCAGATGTGTGTTCTTTAAGATTTCTCTGGCTCTATTTATTCAAAGAAATATTTTTAATAATTCAGTTTCTAAAATCATTTAAAGATAAATATAATATTAAAGTAATATATGATGTATAATATGTAATGCACTATTTGGATAATTTCTTGCTAATATGAAAATTTATATAATTGTAATATTTATTGCACTATGCCAAATTATGTGTATAACATCCAACCATAATTTTTAAATTATTCTCAGTGATTTTTTTGGCCACATATATTTTAGAATCTATTGAATTTTTATAATTGAACTACATTTCATTGTTATTGCTTCCATTTTCTTGCTCTTCAGTTGCAATGATAAAATGTCTGTACTTAATTTAAGTGCTATGGACCATCATGCCAGTAATAGAACATAATAGAAACCACAAATTAAACACTGTGTGTGTGTGCGTGTGTGTGTGCGTTTAAAGTAGATAGATCACAGACCTCAGTATTATAACTACTTAGAGAATTGTGCACAGGTTTCCATCACCTGTTACTAGTGTTTTCTATGCTAAGCCACTGGTAGCATTAGCATTCAGACTTGCAGAGACTCTCATACAAATAAAACACTATACCATCACCAATAATAAAGCATAATGATTTATTAGCATGTAGTGTAAAAATGTGCTAAAAATTCTGGTATAGTTCTATAACTCTGTTTTCAAACCTGTTACTTGATTTACATGAAATAACTATTATTTTTGAAAATAATAATCATTTATTGTCTACATTTCTATCCTTAAATCTCTAGGAAAGAAAACAAATGCCCTTAAACTTAATAATCTGACTTTTTAATGATGGAATTCTGTTGATTTACATTGTTTATACTTACATTCAAAAACACAGTGAAAATATATGTGAAATACCAGCATGCTTCTAATGGCCCAAATTATGAATTCTATAAATTTCAAAATGTCATTTGTTCCCTTTGTTTCATAGTGCATACACTCCCTAAAGACTGATACCTTTTGATACTGTATATTAAGAATAAAATCAAGAAATTTGCTTTCCTTAAGCAATGTATTTCTTTAATTGTTCTATTTTGGAATAGCAACTGGAATATCTCGAAACATTTCTTATTGAAGCTTGTATTGTTTTCACTGTTGAAGATGGAATTCTGGATAACATGCAACCATGACAGGTGAAGGAATTCAGTCATCAAAATGCAGAAAAAAAGCAAAACAGAATGGTTTTATCAGGTAATTACAGAAAGGAAGGAGTTTCTCAGTGTTCCAGCATTGGTAAGATTTAGAGAAGCAAATGAAGAAATGTGGTTGCTTGAAGTATAGCCATGCATTTGCAATTAAGACTTTTCTGTAGCTTACCTTTGAGTTAAGAAATTCCCTAGGCAGAAATACTGATGTATGTCTTACACATGTATATATGTAAACTTGGAATACCTTCTTCATACTTTGGGTGTTTTATTCAAAGAAATGTGTGATCAATAAAAATAAGATAATTTTTAAAAACAGAAGAAAAGGGGAGCCTGGCCGGTTCAGTTGGTTGAGCGTTGACTCTTTATTTCAGCTCAGGTCACTATCTCATGGTTCATGAGATTGAGCCAGTGTGGGACTTTGTACTGACAGTGTGGAGCCGGATTGGGATGCCCCTTCCCTGCTTGTGCTCTCTCTGACAAAATAAATAAACATTAAAAAAAAAAAAAAGAAAACAACATTTTTTGAAATTAAAAAGAAATACCTAATAGGAAGACTTTTCCACAACTCAGAAAAAAATTATTAAATTATTCCCTTTTCCTCACCTCTCTTATTCTGGTAATAACTCACACACAAAGTGGCTATTTCCAAAAAATTTTGTTTATTTGTTATTCAAAATTTCAACTAATCTTCCCAATTCCTGCATTTCCCTCTTGACTTTCTACCAAAGTCTTCCCCTTCCTTTACAGTTTACAATGCAATCCCTCCAGTCTCTCAGCTGATCCAGAGCCCCTCTCACTAATGGCTATGATCTACATAATGAGGCCCTTAAGAAAAAAACATGACATCTATATTTGAAATTTGGAGGTAGGGCTGCTTATGAAGAGTTGAAAAGTAGATAAGCAATACCATTCTCCTGATACGTGGCAACAGGCAGAGGTTGTGACCAAACGTAGTCATTGCTAAATGTTTTCTCAGTTTTGCAATTCATCAGCTTATTAACCTTACAATAACCCAATAAGGTATGTATAATTTTACTTTTATTTTACAGTTGAAGAAGCTCATATTTACACAGGTTAAATAACTTCCAAAGGACCCACAATAAGAAGCAAGGCTTACCATCAGAACTAATTCTAGAAGCCATACCCTTAAAATGTCAAACTGTGGTCCTGTGTTAAACTCATCTGTGCCAACATTTTTAGTCTCTGTCACACATAACTGACATGAATCAGTAGATGAAGCTGAACCACTACTAGGAAAGAAGAGAAGCATCTGGAAGGGAGGGTATATGCAGACAGGTATCCCTTGCTTAAAGCTGAATGAAGGTAACAATCCCTTAATAGGACACCTATTTAGCACAAAGAGCCAGGTACATTAACTCAATGTTTGTATCGTTTTAATTACCATGTTTGAAATAAAACATGGTCGGGGCGCCTGGGTGGCGCAGTCGGTTGAGCGTCCGACTTCAGCCAGGTCACGATCTCGCGGTCTGTGAGTTCGAGCCCCGCGTCAGGCTCTGGGCTGATGGCTCGGAGCCTGGAGCCTGTTTCCGATTCTGTGTCTCCCTCTCTCTCTGCCCCTCCCCCGTTCATGCTCTGTCTCTCTCTGTCCCAAAAATAAATAAAAAACGTTGAAAAAAAAAATTAAAAAAAAAAAGAAATAAAACATGGTAACTCTATGACAAATATTTTTTACAATTCACCACATTTTTTTGTTGTTTACCTTATACAACAGGAAGGTAGACACCTTCCTGTTGTTCACCTTATATTAAATTTTCATTTACTGGCCACTAATGTCACTGTAATCACATACTATCTTTGAAGTCCTCCCCTGAGAATTATATATTTGATGCTATTTTTGTACAAAAAAAAGTATTTGAAATGTAAAATTTCTCAATAAATTTTGGGATTTGGAAATTTTGTATTACAGGACTCTAACTTGTCAAGCTCTGGAAAGCATTCAGCAAGAATAATTTGCTAGCTCACTAGCCTACTGATATTTTACACTGATTATGTAAAACGTTCCTAAAATGATTCCCTTGCTAAGGGAAATATAAGAACTAAGGAAATTCCTTAATTTTAAGCTTTTTCTTATGACCACTGAAGCATTTTTTAAGGATAGTATTTTTCTTTGTAATTTTAGAGAAATATCTGTCAAGAATTTGTTCAATTCCTGAATTGTATGTAATGAAGCCACAAACATTACTTGTTAAGAAAAATGGGTCAATTAATTAGTTCTCTCTTATTTTGGTAAGAAACACTGCCCAGGTGCTAGGCATTCACCTGGCAAAATGTGATCAGGTACGATGGTGTGAATGGAGAAATATAAACATACAATTACAATAGAAAAATCAAATACCAGCCTTATCAATGACTACTGAGAAATATAAGATCATAAAGTAAACCTATATTGATATGGAGACAGAGTTCTTCCACTCTTAGTTAATATTTCAATACATTTGCACAAATCAGTTACTGTATTAGCTGAATTGATCTAGTAAGAATTATTACCTATGATTCTTCGCCAGTTACATTTTTTTCAAGTATCAATTTTTGGAGTACCTACTATGTAGCAGCCTGAGGAGCTCATAATCTATGCAGAGAACAAAAGTGAAATATACTCTATGGTATGATAAAAATAATTACAGCATTCCATGAAATCATATCAAAAGAATACCTTACGAAATTGTTTGATAAATGAAAGCTTCACAAGATAGGACATCCAAAGTGAGTAAATAGGAATTAGCTCCGCTCTATAGTTTGGAGTGAAAGCATGTGAAACATACAGGGTGTCTATGAGCATGAGAAAGTGATAAAAGATGAGAAAAAATAAGTAGAGCTTGATCAAGATATTTTCCAAGTCATATTTTGCTGTTTATTTTTTTCAAGGAATGTTAAATGATTGAAATATTTTCAGCTGGAGAATAAAGCAATCAGATGGCATTCTTTAAAGCTTGATTTGGTGTAAAACGATGGCGAAAGCTTCAGCTTGGTACATAGAGAAGTTAAGAAACATGTGCTCACCTGAAGAGTAACCTAATATGGGGTGTCAGAAATCATATGGGATGAGAGAGTCACCCCTCTTCAAGTAACATATAGACAATCCTTATCACCAGAGAGAAAAAAAAATGTTAACTTGCCAAATTAACAAAGAACAACAGAATGAATTCCAACTCATGTATCTCTTCCAGTATATCATTCTCTTACTCTTACACTTCCTAAAATCCTATGCAGACCCTGATATAAATAATAAATGTTTATTAAATTTTTATATCTATACATAACATTGATTCTGAAAACAGAAAGCCATGCTTGAATAATAGACATATATCATCACTAGTGTCAGAGAGACCATGTCAACACCCTAAGTACCCTGCGTCCTCTCCAGGAGAATGAAGGTTGTAATAGAACATATCTTTTATATCATTGTTCATAATGCCTTGGTGTTTTCTACATGATAAAGCATTAGAGAGCTATAAAACATATGCCATTTTTGGCAAGTCTATTTTACATGTCTGAAGAATTTGGAATACTCCTGCTAATTAGTAGTGTTTTAGAGAAGAGAATATAGAGATACATTTTGGAAGGAATAAAGTTAATGCACACTTCAGCTTTATGAAAGAATTGCTACAATTTTGAAACAAAATCATTTTTGATAAAGTGATATTGCTTATGAAATAATGATAAATTGATTTTTGGTAATTTGATATTTCAAATAATATAAAAGTAAAGAAAATATTATAGCATTGGTTATTACAAGGCTTGAAATTTTAAAAATAAGAATGTGGATAAAAAATACTATTTTATCTGTTTTCCTTAGTGTAGATTAGTCAGTAGAAAGTTATTCTCCTCTTGACTCTCTGGAAAGGATGTTAATCTTAGTACCTGTTATCAGGAACGCATCAGTCTCTCTGCCCAGTGTGATGTCTGGGAAGACTTCTTTCTTCGTAACTTAATGGGAGGGTGAAATATAGAGAAGGAGATAGTGACAGGATGGCAAACTACAACTGGAAAGCCAAATTGAGACACTCACTTGTTTTGTAAGTAAGATTTTACTGGAACACAGTCCCACTCATTTGTTCATGTGTCATGTATGGCTTGTGTGTGGCTTTGTCTATGGCTGCTTCTGTAATATAACAGTGGTTATACTGTATACATACAGACTGTATGGCTGCAAAGCTTATATTATTTACTACCTGGACCTTTAAAGAACAATTTTGCAGATTCAGACTGAGGGATAAAGTAGAGGCAGCCTCAAGGCTCTTACTCTTTCTGTAGATGCAGTAGGGTTCTGAGTACTAACTCTGTCACTTGGGAGTCAAAACTCAAAATATGCATGCATTAAACAAGAGTGTAGTTTCATCAGTGATAATCACAAGAGAATTAGCAATGTCCTAAACATGTTTGCATATTAGTTGACAAACGACCTTGACTGTCAGGTGTGCAAAACGGTGTGTGTTTAAAAAATAAGATTTTTTTAAGTATTTTATTTTTTGTCCTTTGCTTCTAACCTTGACATTTCTTCCTACACTCAACCAACTCTTGATATATAATTGATTTGAATAATATGACATTTCAAAATGAATCTTAATTTTTAGAAGTGATTTACATTCAAATGGTTAGTAAAACCATGATAAAACTATTTAAGTAACAATCATTAACACAGTCAAGGACAAAAAAGCAATTAGTTCAACATTAATAAATACTAGGCAATGAGTCAAAGAAAAACGTATAAGAAATACATTTTATGTTTTCCTATTTTCCTTTTATTTTTAATGTGGGAAACTAGTGAATGTATAAAACAAAAGACTATATCACCTAAAACAGTGAGAGAAAATTTACTAATGATATCTAAAAATCATCATATAAGTAATATAGAAATTAATTTTGACTTAAGTTTTAGACATTTTCAATAGATATTTGCATAAAATAATGAGTAAATATTACTTTGGCATAATATAAAATTACAGTATAAATTTAGATATGGAAATTTACCATGAAAGAGGCAGATAGACATTATTAAGACAAATAAAGGTGTAACAGTACAAAATAATTGGTTTCATCATATATATCATAATTTCCTAATAGATGCTAAAAAGTTTGAATTTTTAAATTTATTATTGCCTTTGTATTCTGTGAACCTATATTTCATTCTTCTGACATTAGGTGATGCCAAATAGTTATTTTTAAAATTTTTTTATGTATTAAAAAGTCACTGTGGTTATGTAAAAGTAAGTCCTAGGATGTTGAGCAAAATGAAATAAGTAAGGCTTAGGCTGTGTTTTAAAATACATCCACTACAACAGATATTTGTAACATTTAAAATAAAATGTGATAGCTGTTAAATGTGAGTGATGTAATATGTGGGGATTAATTTCAATTTTATTGCTGTTCTGACTACATTTGAAATTATTCATTATATTAGTTTAAAAAAGAAAAGAAAAATATTTTGTGGACATTTTCTTTTACGTTCTAGAGTCTCAAGGCAGTTATGGAAACCCAAATCCCCTTCACCTCAAATTATGTTTGAAACTATTTATACTACAAATTCCCCAAATTGTAAATTAGAAGAGTAATTTAAGTATTATAATACTTTTGGAAACCCTATGCATTCTACAAGCATGATAAGTTTTTGTCACAATCTCTGTGATGACAGTGGGGTTTGCCCCAGCTTCTGCCCTCATCAAGCACATTAATATTCTATTATGGGAATGGTGATTAAAGAGAACTTGAGGATCCTCTAACTCTGTGGATTTACTTGACATTTCAGCAACATTTCATTCCAAATTTCCACAAATTTTTTTTAAGGGGAAAGGTAAGAATATATTTGGGACCTTCTAATGCCATCTTTCTCAAAACCAATCTGGGGAGGATCTTGTTAAAATGTACATTCTCGTTCAGAAAGTCTGCAATCAATCCCAAGACTGAATTTCTTACAAGCTTCCAACAAATTATGCTAATTCTTTTGGTAAGTGAACTAAGGATTTAGTTCATTTTCCCTTTAAATACTTTCCAGAATCAACAACTGAAATGATGCCATAAAAATGAAGGTTTCAAACATCATTCTCCCCAAATACAAATAAATTTTAATATAAATTAACACATGTTAATTAACCATAATATTAGGGACCAACCTTTTATGGACTAGAGCATTAAAGATAAATCAAGTTCTGAATAAAATAAATAGGTAAAAAGTTCAAGAAAAAATTACAACTGTGCAAAAATCTGTTTTAAAATTTCCTTTTCCTTTTACATTTTTATTTCTAATTTTTATAAAATTGATTTATTTACAGAGAGAGAGAGAGAGAGAGAGTGCAGGGGAGGGGCAGAGAGAGAAGGAGAGAGAGTGAATCCCAAGCAGGCTCTGCATTGTCAGCACAGAGCCCAATGCAGAGCTCAAACTCACAAACTGTGAGATCATTACCTGGGCCAAAATCGAGTTGGATGCTTAACCAACTGAGCCACCCAGGAACCCCAGATTATTTTACTTTTCTTAAATGTAAGGAAATATACACTTTTACTTTCAACTACAGATTTTAGTCAGTTTCAATGTATTTTTTATTAAAGTTTGATGGAAGTAAGTCATAAGCATCTAACTATTAAAGGACAAGTCCCTGATTCAGTGACATATATAGAAAATTGACTAAATTAAGTATTTTAAACCCATCTAATTTAAACACGTTAATATTATCCCAAGCTGTGTAGAATTTAAAGTGTATTCAAGTATCAGTACTTTTAAATAGCACAGTAATTGGTATCTAAATACCACCCTGCAATAGTGTTGATTGAATGTAAAATACCATTAGTACATAGGTATATTCATTTCCCAGGGCTGATGTAATAAATTACCACAAACTGGGACACCTAAAAAAACAGAAATTTATTCTCTCATAGTTGTACAGAGAAGTTCAAAATTAAGCTTTTGGCAAAGACACTCTCTCTAACAGCTGGAGGGGGAAGAATATTTCCTTGCAACTTTTTGCTTCTGTGGGTTTCTAGCAATCCTTGGTGTTCCTTGGATTGCAGATACATCAGTCTGACCTTTGCTACCATCTTCACCTCACCTTTCCTCCTATGTGCCTGTATGCATTTCTGTGTGTGTGTGTGTGTGTGTGTGTGTGTGTGTGTGTGTGTGTATCGCTTATGAGGACATTACTGATACTGGATTAAGATAAGAGCTCACCCTAACCCAATATGCTCCCTTAACTATTTACATCTGCAAAGACCCTATTTTAAAATAAGTTTACATCTAGAAGTTTTGGGGATAAATATCTCAATGTATCTCTTGGGGAAACAATTTAACTCACAATAATAGGTATTATTCAAAGTGATACAAATAATTTTAAAAAGTAGGATAAAAGGAATTACAACAAATGACAAAATGTCACAAACTTACTTGCTAAGAAAACATTCAGAAAGATAATTAGTGCAAAACAAAACAAAAAAATAAAATGTATTACATTGAAGAGTCTTCAAGTTTTAAAAGTATATAGTATCTCAACAAAGATAACTTATTGTTAAAAAGAAATAAATTAGACACACAGGCCAAAGGAACAGAATAGAGAACCCAGAATTGGACCCACAAATGTGGGTCTTTGACAAAGCAGGAAAGAATATCTAATAAAAAAAACAGTCTCTTTAGCAAATGGTACTGGGAGAACTGGACAGCAACATGCAGAAGAATGAAACTAGACCATTTTCTTACACCATACAGAAAAAATAAACTTCAAAATGGATGAAAGACCAAAATGTGAAACAGGAAACCATCAAAACCCTAGAGGAGACAACAGGAAACAACCTTTTTGCCTGTTGATCTTTGATGACCTTTGATGACCTCAGCCACATAATTTCTTGCTCAACACATCTCCAAAGGCAAGGGAATTAAAAGCAAAAATGAACTATTGGGATCTCATCAAGACAAAAAGCTTCTGCAATACAAAGGAAACAATCAACAAAACTAAATTGCAACCAATGGAATGGGAGAAGATATTTGCAAATGACATATCAGATAAAGGGTTAGAATCCAAAATTTATAAAGCACTTAATCAAACTCAACACCCAAAAAATGAATAATCCAGTGGAGAAATGGACAAAAGATATGAATGGACACTTTTCCAAAGAAGACATCTAGATGGCCAACAAACACATGAAAAGATGCTCAAAATCACTCATCACCAGAGAAATACAAATCAAAACCACATTGAGATACCACCTCACACCAGTCAGAGTGGCTAAAATGAACAACTCAGGAAACAACAGATGCTGGTGAGGATATGGAGAAATGGGAACCCTCTTGCACTGTTGGTGGGAATGCAAACTGGTGCAACCACTCTGGAAAACAGTGTGGAGGTTCCTCAAAAAATTAAAAACGTAACTACCACATGACCCAGCAATATCACTACTAGGAACTTATCCTAGTACACATGTACCCCAATGTTTATAGCAATGCCTTCAACAATAGCCAAATTATGGACAGAGCCTATGTATATATATATATATATATACACATAAATATATATATACACATAAATATATATATATATATATATTTATATATATATATATATATATATATATATATATATATATATATATATATAATGGAATACTACTTAGCAATGAGAAAGAATGAAATCCTGCCATTTACAGCAATGTGGATGGAACTGGATGATATTATGGTAAATGAAGTCAGTCAGAGAAAGACAGATACCATATGCGTTCAGTCATATGTGGAACTTGAGAAACTTAACAGAAGACCATGGGGGAAGGAAAGGGGAAAAAAATAGTTACAAACAGTGGAGAGGGAGGGAGGCAAACCATAAGAGACTCTTAAATACAGAGAACAAACTGAGGGTTGACGGGGGCGGGAGGGGGCATGGGAAGGGATCAGCAGAGAAGGGAAAAGGGGTAATAGGCATTGAGAAGGGCACTTGTTGGGATGAGCACTGGGTATTGTATGTAAGCGATGAATCATGGAAATCTACCCCCAAAAGCAAGAGCATACTGTATACACTGTATGTTAGCCAACTTGACAATAAATATTAAAAATAAAATAAACTTTCTACTATGATTTATTCTTTTTACTCTTTTACGTATGAGTAGTTAAATGTTTACCATTAAATAAAGTTTCGAATTTATGGGGAAAAAAAGAAATAAATTAAATGCATATCTTTTCCATATAAAGGGCTGCACTAATTCAGAAACTGTTAAATCTCAATACAATATAATATTCTTTTTACATGATTCAATTTCCTTAAATTAAATACAAAGAACAACCAATCCATTTCTTGCACCCTTATGCTCTGCCTCTGATAACCAGCAATATGTTCTCTACATCTATGAGATTATTATTTGATTCTACATATAAGAGAGATCATACAGTATTTGTCTTTCTTTGTCTTATTTCACTTAGTATAATGCCCTTGAGATCAATTAATGTTGTTGCAAATGGCAAGATTTCCTTCATTTTTATAACTCAATAACATTCCAGTGTGTGTGTGAGTGTGTACCACAATCATCCTTTGATGGACACTTGGGTTGTTTCCATAGCTTGGCTAATATATATAATGCTACGGTGACCATGGGGCTACATATATCTTTTCAAATTAGTGTTTTGTCTTCTTTGGATAAATATCCACAATTGGAATTGTTGGATCATATGGTAGTTCTATTTTTACTTTTCTGAAGAAACTCCATACTGTTTTTCATATTGGCTGCACCAATTTACTTTCCCACTAACAATGCATAAAGACTCTTTTATCCTCAATATTTTTTTGGCTATTCAAGGTCTTTTATGGTTTCATACAAATTTTAGTACTCTTTTAGAAAAATGCCGTTGAAATTTTGACAGTGATTGCACTGAATCTGTAGATTGTTCTGGGTAAAATGGACCTTCTCACAGTATTAATTCTTCTAATCCATGAACATGTAATATCTTTTCATTTATTTGTGTCTTCTTCAATTTCTGTATTAATATCTGGTACTTTTCTAATATACGGTATTTCACTTCCCTGGTTAAATTTATTCCTACGTATTTTATTTCTTTTTTGAGGCAGTTGTAAATGGGATTACTTTCTTAATTTCTCTTTCTGATAGTTTATTATTAGTCTATAGAAACACAATAGATTTTTCCGTATTGATTTTATATCCTGTAACTTTACTGAATTAGTTCTAATAATTTTCTGATGGAATCTTTAGAATTTTTTATATATATAATAAAGTGACATTTGCAATTTATAACAAGTTTAATTCTTTCTTTCCAGTTTGGATGTCTTTTATTTCCTTCTCTTCCCTAATTGCTTTGTTTACAACTTCCAATACAATGTTGAATAAGAGGGGTGGGAGTTGGTATCGTTATTTTGCTCCTGATCTTAGAGGGAAAGCTTTCAGCTTTTCATTACTGAATATGATGTTAGCTGTGGGCATGTCATATATGGCCTTTATTGCGTTGAAGTACTTTACCTGTATACCCACTTTAATGCTTTGTTTGATGTTAAACTTTGTCAAATGTTTTCTTCTACATCTTTTGAGATTTCATATGATTTTTATCCTTCACTTTGTTAATGTAGTGTTATCACTTTGATCTGTGGATGCTGGGCCATCCTTGATTCCCTGGAATAAATTCCACTTGATACAGTGTACGAGCCTTTAATGTATTGTTGAATTTGGTTGGCTAATATATTGTTGAGGATTTTCACATCTTTGTTCTTCAGGGATATTGCTTTATAATTTTTTTTTTCTCTTTTGGTATCCTTGTCTGGTTCTGATAATGATGCTCTTGTAAAATGAGTTTGGAAGAATTTCCTCCTCTTCTATTTTTTGGAAGAGTTTGAAAAGAATTGGTATTAATTTTTCTTTAAATGTTTTATAGAATTCACCAGAGAAGCTTTCTAGTCCTGGATTTTGGTTTGTTGAAAGATGTTTGATTACTGATTCAACTTCCTTACTAGTAATTAGTCTGTTCAGATCTTCTATTTCATCATGATTCAGGCGTGGTAGGTTATAAATTTCTAGGAACTTATCCATTGCTTCCAGAATGCTGATTTGTTGGTGTATAATTATTCAGACCAGTCTCTTATAATCCTTTGTATTTATATGGTATCAGTTGTAACGTCTTCTCTTTCGTTTCATATTTAATTTAAGTCCTTTTTTTAGTGAGCTAAAGCTAAAAGTTTGTCAATTTTATCTTCAAAGAATCAGCTCTTAGTTTAATTTATCTTTTCTATTGTTAATTTAGTCTCTATTTTATTTATGCTCTAACCTTTGCTATTTTATTCTTAGACTAACTTTGAGCTTCCTTTTTTCCAGTTTCTTGAAGTATATAGTTAAATATTTTGAGACTTTTTTTGTTTCTTGAGGTAGACATTTATTGCTATAAATTTCCTTCTTTGAAGTGGTTTGTTGCATATCATAAATTTTGGCAAGCTGCATTTCCATTTTCATTTTCCTCAAGGTTTTTTTTTTCCCTCTTTTGATTTATTCTTTGATCCATTGATTCTTAAGTAGCATGCTACTTAATCTCCACAGGGATTTGGTGGTGTCCCTTGGGTGGCAGTCATAGAGACTGAGGATCCAGATGAGTCTATATGCTCTTTTCTGGGAGATATTGTATGATATCTGGAAGAAGGCAGAGGACAAATTGTCAAGATGGCATCCACAGCCTATGCTCCTTGAGAGCAGCTCTGCAGACCACTACATGTGTGCCAAACCTAAGCCTTCTCCTCAAGTTGAAGCTCCAGGACAAGTGGCTTTCTTCACAGAAAGACTGTTAAGTATGCCTCAGTTCACTGTTTGTGCCCTGAGAGTGGTGGCCTGGCAAGAACCATCTCTCCTATTTACATGATTCTGTGGAACCCAGAAATACAAGTCCCCTTTCCCCCATCCACGAGAGCCTGGTGATCAAGTAGTGTTCCTTGAGTGGCAACCACAGAAAACAAGGCACCAGACATGGGATAATGCTCATTTCCAGGAGACACTGGTGCTCTAGGATACAGCAGTGGATGAGCATGAAAATAACATCTGCTTTCTGAGGTCTCTGTAAAGAATTACAATAAGGCCCCAAGATGCATGTTTAATTATAAAGTTGACCCTCAGGCCATAGTTATGATCATTAGCTAGTAAGTCTCTTTTATAGAAAAGCAGAACTCCTGTTTCATCCTGATGTGCCTTGGGGATGACAGATGTTTAAGAACTCTGTTTATTACTCTCTTAGGGGAACCATGAGTGTAAACCCCACTGGCCCCCGAGACAGGCAATGTGGAGATATCACCTGGCAGCAGTCACAAAAATTGAGGCACTAGACATGGGTATGAGCTCCTTTTTGTGTGGCACTGATATTGCAATCCCAAGGGACCAGGAGCATAAGCACCCTTAGCCTTCAGAGCCAGGCAATCAAAAGATGTTACCTAGAGAGCAGCTGCAATAACTGGGGCACCAGATGTATGTAAAAGCTCCCTTCCAGGAGGTATTGGTGCTCTAGAGAAAGGCAAAGGGAGAATATGAAGATGGTGCCTACCAGGCTCCATCCTTGGATAGTGTTTTTCATATAAGCAGTAAGCCTCCTTTAAGTGAGGTCATAATCAGCTGCCTCTGATCAGGGATTTGGATGAGCGAGTGACAGCGCACACACCCTGTAAATGGTGTTTTTCAGATCACTAGAGTATACTGCTTAAGACAGGAGCCCTGTTGTTTTACTAAGTTAGGTATTTGGGGGCTCATCTTTCAAGTGCATCTCAAAAGTTGCCAAGCCCAATGTGGATTTGAATACTTTTCTCTTCAGGGAGAAGCTCTAGCTGTTGAGGACCCTCCTGGTTACGGGATGCTGCACTGGGGGTGGGTTTATTTTGAGATTATTTTGAGTGCCCCAGGCTCTCCTACCCACTTTGATGTGGCTTTCTTCTTGTTTGCTTGATGTATAGTTGTCACTCAGCCAGGCTTTAGGTTTTTATAAGAGGAAATTGTTTTGTTCATACCTGTAAACTCAAGGTGTCCCTGGGAGGACATGAGTTCAGGATTTTCCTATATCATCATCTTGAATCAGAACTTCTATATAACATCCTTAACCAATTTTTTTAATTTTCAAATTAACATCAGGTATTTAAAGTCCTCTTCAAAGCAATACTTTGCTAAATTAATTTTTTATTGGGATACACACACACACACACACACACACACACACACACACACATTCTTTTGTAGCTCAGTTATAATTTAGACTTAGCTGATTTAGACTGTGTTTTCACTAAAACTAAAATAAATAAAATGTATATGTATTTTAGTTAGGTTTGTTGTATTAAAGTCATCCTCAGTTAATTTTCCTCAGAACTTATACATTTTACAGAAAAAAAGTTCACACATGAATATTGATAAATATACTCCAAGAATAGTCTTTGAAGGCATTTTGTTTGCATGATTATTAATATGTAATAATGCCACAATATTATGCCATAAAATCAATACACTTAATTTATATATATACATATATGGCATTGCAAATTATAAGAATTGACATTTCTGTTTCAGCTTTTATGAATATTATATACCTTGAATTATTTTGGAACCCTAACAAACAACTCCTAAATACAATGTTTCAGTTCTTATCAAAAACTTTCAAGTTTGCATTGCTCTTTTCAAAGAACACAGATTAATCACTTGGGAAGTTTGTTTTTTGTTTTTGTTTTTTTTTTTTTAATGTGCATTGCTTTAGGTTGTACATAAATCTTGTAACAAAGTAAATCCCTATAATTCAAAGAACCAAATGTACTTTTACTTCAGCATGCTATTTTCCCCCACAGCCCAGTTGTTGCTGATTACTCTCTCAGTTTAAATTTGAAATAGAAGAATAGGCTTGCCAAGTTTAAAATCAACACTAGTGTGGTGAACTCTTCTTATTAAAAATCATAATTTCAGGAAATTCCAGATGTTGCTCTTCATTGAAAATAAAAAAAAATACTCATAAGTAGACATTAGAAATGAGGATACATGAAATACTTGTTATTCTGTCAAAAAAAAAATACACTTAGAATGTAAATTCCCATTGGGCACTTTAGGTAATAACAAATACCATGGTTGTATGTAAATGAGACCAAGAAATCAGTCTCCTTTGGGAAATAGGAGATGACGGTTTTGGCCTATTTCTTCTGGATGACAGAGGAGTAAATGTGAATATCAAAACCTGTTAAGGGTATGATGTTTGCCCACTTGCAAGCTACAGTGTAGCCACCCAGTCTCATAGACGTTGGCAGGAAATATAAAATGTCTTTGCCTAACAGGCTTTTTACTCAGAATACCAGGTAGTATAAGTTTCATATTTATATTCATTGCCCTAATCCCCAAGCCCCATGGGGGTCATAGGGAGTGGACTAGGTTGATGCTGTACACACAGTGAGTTTATATCACAGCCGAGTTACCCTGAGTTAAGGAACTAAGTAACCCTCCCAGTCATATATAAATGGGCTGCTAGCAAACTTGCCAATCTATGTCCAAGAGATGTCAAGACATTATCTTTTTTGTTTAGTCAGGAAATTAATTTACCCTTTGAGCAGAGGAAACACTGTTTACTAACTTACTAAAATGACTGCTATACAGATATCCTTGAAAAGGTAGTCCAGAAAAAGAAAGAAAGAAAGAAAGAAAGAAAGAAAGAAAGAAAGAAAGAAAGAAAGAAAGGACTTTGCTTAGAATAACAGCAAAACATTAGCGATTCACAAAGAATTATCTTCCAACATTACCTACCCATGTTTCTACACTATCTTTTCTCCAGGTAAATTTTGCCATGGGCATACCACTCTCTCAGCTACTTAGATTCATCTGTCCAACAGGACCAGAAACCAAATCTTATCAATTTTCTCCAAATAGCAATGCAATCAACAGGACTCTAAGCAGAAAGGTAAGGTCAATCTGCAATACTGACTTCAGCCATGCCCTCCAGGGTTCTGGCTAAGCAAATTTGTGAAACCCTCAATACCTACCATATAAAGCCACATTACTATATTGACATTTTCACTTGTCCTGAGGCATTAATTCAGATACAACAGGATTGTACAAATTCCACCTTGACCTATCAGAAGGAAGTCTAGTGTACTTCTGTCATCCATCACAACTTTGGCCAGTTAGTTGAGACTGGCTGGAATGCCTTCCAAGTATGACGTGTTATTTCCTTAAACACTTGAAGATCTCTTATGACCCACCTAAGATGTAAGCCACTGTGTTCTCAGAATAGAGGCAAGTTAATGTCTGATTTTAATATAGAAAGTAGAGTTCCAAGGAGGCAGAGAATACCCCTGAATGAAAGTGTGTTCACACTTATTGGGTTCTCCAAGTAGGACTTGCAAAGGGTTAAGAGTACTTCCCATGTGGTTATCCAGCTGGCTAGTAGGCTGGGGAAATAGGCTAATAGGTGGGAAAAGATCACCATAAGCATTTTGAGCTGGGTCCATCCTTGCCATTTCTAATTGTCTTTTCTTCTAAGACCAAGGGTAATAGCAATCAAAGTATAGTAAAAATTGTTTGGCAGGATGGAAGACTTAGCAGTCAATTTAATTTAAGGCATTTGTACCAGTTTGATAAAGCTGCACCATCCACAGATTTTTTTTTCCATCCACATAATTTGTTAGTAAAGTGCCACAACAGTTCTCAAGGCAGTAAAAAGAGGAATGTTTCCCATACAGCACAACTAGACCAGCAAGGGGAGGTTCTAGGAGTACATCCAACCACAAAGTAGTAGATGGTGGTGTCTGAATCCTCCAGAGTCCAGTACCTGGTCCCAGACTCTGTAACCCCATTGAGTAGTGAACAAGATGACAAGGCCCATTGGGGATAAGCAACGATCTGTTCAGAAGACCCTTTCATCACAGATTTCATTACTATTCTGATAAAGTCCAAGAGCTATAAAGCCCTTGCACAAGCCTTGGGTACAAACAGGCTTACTGACTGCTTAGCTATCACTAGATCCACATGGCCATACATAGAAATGACTGTCTATAAACCTGGGAACTCAGAGCTACTAAATGCTGCACTTGTAACAAACATTGATAATCATCCCCACAGTTGGTTACTAAAGACAAAATAACACTAATAGTCTCCCCTCATCTTATTTCCCAAGGTCCAAAATGTTCCCTTGGCAGATTTAGGGCTCTTGCTCTACCATCACCTCCACAAAAATCTGGTGTCCCATTTTAGCAGCTATAAATTCATAGTTTTTCTAATTATTCTTTACTTGAACCCAGATCTTTTGTCCTGAAGGGTCATCTTCAAGAAGGACACAGATACTTTTATAAAACATAACCAGAGGTGCCTGGGTGGCTCAGTTGGTTAAGCGTTCATCTCTTGATTTTGTCTCAGGTCATGATCTCATGGTTGTGAAGCCCAGTATTAGGTTTGGCACTGAGCATGAAGCCTGCTTAAGATTCTCTCCCTCCCTCTCCTCCTTCCCTCTTCCACTTGCAAAACAAAAACAAACAAAAAACATAACCAGAATTCAGTCTCCTTTCATGAGACTGTCAAATGGGACATGTGCCAACGTGGTAGACTGAGTTTGCTCATAGTGTAAGGAAAGACATTACACTCAGAAATGGTCAGAAAGTATCCTGAATTTTCAAAATAGATACAGAGTCACCTATAGTCCCTCACGCTTTTGTCATGA
Organism: Panthera uncia; assembly: GCF_023721935.1. Lineage (NCBI taxonomy): Eukaryota > Metazoa > Chordata > Mammalia > Carnivora > Felidae > Panthera > Panthera uncia. The sequence continues at coordinate 95,018,708 of NC_064811.1, read as the reverse complement.
TAATACTTCAGGAAGCAGCCAAAGGGAAAGGCATATTCACTGACTAAGCACCTTGCTAAGACCTGTGTGGACTGTTTTGGGGAAAGGCATATTCACTGACTAAGCACCTTGCTAAGACCTGTGTGGACTAGGAGAAGATATGGGCGGTAGAGTCAAACTATCAGATCTTTGTTTGGTTGCTTTTGGAAAAAAAGAACCAGAGTTGTCAAATTTTAAGTGGTCTAGGAAGTCAAACACAGATTCAAGGGTCACAGTGATATAACTTTGGTTAGTTGTTCAATAATTTGAAAAAGAGTCAACAGTGTTACTGCACCACTAATTACCCCAGAGGTGGTCCAATGTCCAACTGGTATTCAATCTACCAGGAGGGGAAGTGGGCAACGCCCATGCAATGTCCTTCCTCACCCTACACCTGACACTGGAGACAAAGAGGTCAACTTTTAGTAAAAGTCACAAGTCTAGCATGCAGTAAAAGACTACATTAGAGACATCAATCAATAAATTGATCCAATCTCAGATCCACTGAGTAGGGGAGGATACTTCTGATAGAGGCTTTGGCTGGCAAAATCATCACACAGATTTGTACTGACATCAGTATTTAAGAAGTATAACATGGTGCTGGGTTTCCTTTTTGGTTGTTGGAGCTGAAGAGACAGCAATACTTGTGCCACTGCCAGAGGGTAGAGGTTTGTGAATCAACCCACATATTCCTAAGAAAATACTTGGCCATCAGTTTCCTGAAGTTTTTCAGGATTATTTAGGTATCCCTTGTAAAAGCTGTAATTCACCACAATCAGAACACTGAAACTGAGGCTTCTAGCTTGCCAACCAATAGATGAACAATTGGTTACTTATATTTGGCAAAGTCATACAAATTTATGTCTATTCCCCCTGTGTAGTCCTACATACAGACATATGTACCATTCACTACCACTTGGACACAGAGAGTCCTTGGCCCCATATTTATCTTAAAGTAGCTGATGTTGGGAAGGAAAGAATGATATTAGAGTGTGTAGAAGGAGGGAATTGCCTTGTTCCAGCAAGCAAGATTCTACATTTACTTTCTGTTTCTAGTGGCATAGTGTGTTCCTTGATTTAGCTAAATATACTCCTGGTTTTGGTCCACATAAAGCTCTAAATCCTCACTGCTGATGGAATTTATTTCACCTTTGGGGACTCCTTGACAATCTCCAGGAGGAGAGTGTTAATATCCAATGCACCCCTTTTTAAAATACTCACTAGCAGGCAGGGCACTGAAGAGTTCCTATTAACAATCCTTCCTGTTGACAACTTGGGCAAGAACATTCACTACCATATCCCAGGAAGTTTTCTCATATCACCTTTATTGTTTCTGTTTGAGAAAGCCATTTATCTTTCACCACCTTATCTTGATCACCTAAACTGTCAAGAATTTGGAATGGTCTGACATTTACCTCACTTGCTAGCTAAAATGTTACCTTGCCACAGTTTCAGAACACTGACAAAAAATACAAAAATGTTTGATCAGAGACAAAGGAGAGTTTATTACTCATAGTAGTAGTTGTAGCACTTGAAATTTAATGGAGCAGAGGTATTTATACAGATTTTGAAGTTGCCTACATTTTGTTTACTCTCCTAGAAGGCTTGGCAAAATAAGAAGTGTAAGACCAGGTCAACCGATTATTAATTCAAAGCATGCCATAGATGCCAGAAAACCTTCATGGCAACATTTACAGAGACCCACATCATCTGCAGTTAAGTGTAGATTATGCTAAAAATCAGTTGTGATTTTAAGAATTATACAACCACAAAACAGACTAAATGCCCACCTTCAGTAACTGTTCAATGCTAAAACAGGTTCCGGTTGTTCCATATCTTATCCAAAACTTGGTACTCTCAGTGTTTTCAATTTTATCTATCCTAGCAGGAATATAGTGGAATCTTTTCCAGGCTGCTTACTAATACAAACGTCCTTGAAGAGTCTATATCAAAATCTGCCAATGCCTTGTTTGGAAGACGTACAGAAATGCAAGTGATCCATGGAGAACGGATTTCCAATAGCGGGCAAATCACTTTTTTCTTTCAGTGAACACTAGTTACTCAATTATCACAAGCCTTAAAATCTCAATGCTATTTATGTCAGAGAATTGTTCTGAAAAATAAATAATGTAATTGATATTGGAAATAAAATTACTTTCCAATACTTAAAGTGTTATTAAAAGGTTTAAGGTAATTATAATGCATATGTATAATATGTCTAAAAATATTTATTTTATTATTGTAAACTTTGACCATAATCCTTAATTTTGTTTTACTGCTGTCTAAATTTCTATTTTGGCAAATAAAAATTTATGTTGACAGATAAAAGTGAAATATGAAAACTTCACACTTTTGAGATCACTTGAACACAGTGGCTAGGGGAGACCCTGAAAACCTTTTAAATAAACAAGTTATATAGTAGTTGGATGACCAGAGATTTCTTCATATTGCCAGAGCTATTCATAATAACTAAAACAGGCAAGTTTTGAATGTTTCATCTCCTTGTGATAAAAATTAAAATAAATATTAAATTTATATTAAACATTCATAAATAACCACACAGTTAGACAAGTCTCTCTTTCATGTATTTGTGTTAGTAAATACACAAAGAGTTCTTTCTTTTATATGTTATTTTTTTGAATATTAGTTATCTGGCTTCTTGATGTTTAGAAAGCACAAAAGTTAAAGTGAAGGAGGTAGACAGTATTTAAACACAGGATACAAATCACTGTATGATAGCAGCTTCTCTTTTCAAGACAATGTCAACTTTGAACTTATTTTTATCACAGTGTGGTCAAGTAGTGAGATTTTTCATGGCCCACGTTAAAGTGACTTGTTGCAATGTCATCTGCCTAGATAATGAAAAATATTCCCAAGTCAAGATCTGCACCAGTGTTCAAAATAGGCTTAATATGCCTATACTCTGGCTGCAGGTTACATGTGATGGTTTTCTTACAAGTTTCCATTTATCTTGTAGGAGAATTGCAGAATACCCTTGTCTGTATAAAGTTAAATGGAATGACTTAATTTGGATCCAAATATCACAAACTTCAAGAGATCATAGATGTTTTCCTTCAGTATTTGTGTTTATTAGATTCTATGAAAATGTTCATGTTTGACAGAAAAATGTTCATGTTTAGCTTTGAATGGCATTTTCATTTGGAATATTCTTGATCCTCACATTTATATCTTGCACTATTTAGTGAGTAATGAGCTTTAACCTTATGCCTTTTGGCTTTCATTACTAGGTACTATAATCTTCCCTATGCTATTCAAGTCTAGAATAAAATAGCATTATTTAAGAACACTTCCATGCTCTGTATTGGCTTTTAGGTTTAAGGTAAGATGTGGGCATGTTTGTTTCCTTTTATATTTTCTTACCAGTCTTGAAAAATATAGTTTCATAAAGATGAATCATTTAGGAACCATGATATGGGAAGGCATGTTGATAACACAATAATGGTTTCTGTCTTCTAGAACTGTGCAGTGAAATATGATATGATGGTTGCAGCTTTTCTTCCAAACATTTTAGTGACAAACACAATAGGTTTCTTCCAAAAATGTTACATCATTTTTACAATTAAAATGACAAAGAGAAGAACAGAAAATGGACTAGTTCTAGAAGATAAAAGTCATTGGAAGCAGACTACTATCTTATAGAAGATGCTTTTTCAATACAGATGCTTTCCTGCCAAAAGTTACACATTTAAAATAAAAAATTAGGGGCACCTGGGTGGCTCAGTGGGTTATGTGTCTGACTTTGGTTCAGGCCATGACCTCAAGTTCATGGGTTCGAGCCCCACATTGGGATCTGTGCTGACAGCTCAGAGTCTGGAGCCTGCTTCAGATTCTGGTCTCCCTCTCTCTACCCCTCCCCTGTTCACTGTCTGTCTCTCTCTCTCTCAAAAATAAACATTAATTTTTTAAATAGGAAATTAGTGTATAGTCATAAAATTATCAATGACCTAAAATAGTTAGAAAACATATTCAAAGGAATATTCATATCATATTCAAATAAGGAACATTACTATGTTCCTAATTGGTTCCTTCTGATGGCATAATGCTAGAGTCCTAAACACCATTAGGAAATTCAATACCTTAAGAGTTTATTTTTCTTTTGAGGTTCATACCATGTATTAGAAGGTGTGAACTCTTACACAGCAGGTACATATCAAGAGTTGAATATTTTATTCAAATGGCTTGTTAATATTCTAAGCTCCAAATAGCAACCTAAAAAAATCCACTGTGAATGCAAATTATTTATATTTGTGGAATATATTAGTTTAATGTATTTCTATGTTCTTTAGCTCTCATATCTCCAAAATAGAAATCTAAATATAGATGCCCCATTAATATCTTGTGGTTATTAAAATATTAATATAAAATTTAAAATTTATGTTTTAAACATTTAAGTTTATATACATAAAGCACTTAAGAGTTCAAGGAATCAGTAAGTGCTCAATAAAAGCTTGTTATTTACAGTATGATCCAGGGGGGAAAGAATGAATTCTCAGTAAGTATAGGCTAGTTATATTTATAGTTTTATTTGAAGTAATAATAGTGGTAGTGGTAGCAGTTGATTCCAAATTATATTTTAAATCACAATCATTTAAATTTTTTATCCATAACCATTACTTATAGTCAATAATTACTTTTTATGGTCATAATAATTATTTATATGTCAAATTTGTAAATATTATTGAATCTACTATGATTGTTACATAGGTAGTTCTGAAATGTCATTCAGGTGTGAAGTCACTCGCATACCGCAGTAATTTAAGTGGCAAAGAAAGGCTGTCTTTCTGCACTTCCAGCCACTTCCAGGACTACAGAACACTGAGGATCTAGCTAAAAATAATCTGCTTCACTTCTCTTTCTCCTGTAAGACTGAAGGCCCCTTGAAAACAAGTTTTCTGATGCAATTTCTAGTGTTTGTTTTTGTTTCTTTTAATTAAGTTAAGGAAGAGCACTTGCAGATTGAACTAGTGACCTAGTCTTCTTCCTTCAGAGAGGAATCAGGATACTTTGAATTGTTTATGCTAACCTAAGGGTAAAGGTGTTTTGCCCTTGCTAATAATTCCTTCCATCATGTTTGTCAGTCTCCTGTCATTTTGTTGGGGTCTTTTGCCAATTCCTCTCCCATCCCCCTATCTTAATCCCAAATTCTTACCAAGGCCTTATTTACATGAACTTAATTTTCTCTTTGTTTCTGTGTGTGTGTGTCTCACTTCAGAGGTCTCACTTGAGGTAAAAAAGATACAAGATATAAATGTACCACACAATAAATTATCACAGATTGAACACCACTCAGTTATAGAAGCAAGCTAGATGGAAACCTAGAAAAGTTCCCATCTTACCCTTCCCAATCACCAATTAATATCCTTTTCCTTCTCCCAAAGGTAATTATCTTGATTTTAACATTAATTTACACATAATATACATGTATATTTACATATTATATAGAGTATATATAATACACGTAGTGTATATATACACACATACATATACATACATCTAGCTTAGTACATTTATGTAAAGTACACACAAAGTAAAGAATATACAAAAATGTGTACAGATACAGAAATATATAATATCTTATCCTCACTCAATGTTTTTGAAATTCATATATGGTGTTGTGTTTTTGCTTTTGTCTTCAAGTAGGCTTCACACCCTGCATGGAGCCCAAGGCGGGCTTCAACTCACAACCGAGATCAAGACCTGGGATGAAATCAAGAGTCAGACACTTAACTGACTGAGACACTCAGGTGGCCCAATGTTGTTACATGTTGAGGTATTTTTAATTTTTTTTTTCAAACATCACAAGAACATTTATTGTACAATTATTTTTTCTTTTCTTTTTTTTAAATTTACATCCAAATTAGTTAGCATATAGTGCAACAATGATTTCAGGAGTAGATTCCTTAATGTCCCTTACCCATTTAGCCCATCCCCCCTCCCACAACCCCTCCAGTAACCCTCTGTTTGTTCTCCATATTTAAAAGTCTCTTATGCTTTGTCCCCCTCCCTGTTTTTATACTATTTTTGCTTCCCTTCCCTTATGTTCCTCTGTTTTGTATCTTAAAGTCCTCATATGAATGAAGGCATATGATATTTGTCCTTCTCTGACTGGCTACTTTCGCTTAGCGTTAAAACCCTCTGTTCCATCCATGTAGTTGCAAATGGCAAGATTTCATTATTTTTTATTGCTGAGTAATACTCCATTGTACATATATACCACATCTTCTTTATCCATCGATGGACATTTGGGCTCTTTCCATACTTTGGCTATTGTTGATGGTGCTGCTATAAACACTGGGGTGCATGTGCCCCTTCGAAACAGCATACCTGTATCCCCTGGATAAATACCTAGCAGTGCAATTGCTGGGTTGTAGGGTGGTTCTATTGTTAATTTTTTGAGAACCCTCCATACTGTTTTCCAGAGTGGCTAAACCAGTTTGCATTCCCACCAGCAATGCAAAAGAGATACTCTTTCTCTGCACCTTCACCAACATCTGTTGTTGCCTGAGTTGTTAATGTTAGCCATTCTGATAGACGTGAGATGGTATCTCATTGTGGTGTTGATTTGTATTTCCCTGATGATGAGTGATGTGGAGCATTTTTTCATATGTCAGTTGGCCATCTGGATGTCTTCTTTGGACAAGTGTCTATTCATGTTTTTTGCCTATTTCTTCACTGGATTATTTGTTTTTTTGGGTATTCAGTTTGATAAGTTCTTTATAGAGTTTGGATACTAACCCTTTATCTGATATGTCATTTGCAAATATCTTCTCCCATTGTGTCGGTGGCCTTTTAGTTTTGCTGGTTATATCCTTTGCTGTGCAGAAGCTTTTTATTTTGATGAGGTCCCAATAGTTCATTTCTGCTTTTGTTTCCCTTGCCTTCAGAGACATGTTGCACAGGAAGTTGCTGTGGCCAAGATTAAAGAGGTTTTTGCTTGTTTTCTCCTCAAGGATTTTGATGGCCTCCTGTCTTACATTGAGGTCTTTCATCCATTTTGAGTTTATTTTTGTGTATGGTGCAAGAAAGTGGCCCAGGTTCATTCTTCTGCCTGTCGCTGTCTAGATTTCTGAGCACCACTTGCTGAAGAGACTGTCTTTATTCCATTGGATATTCTTTCCTGCTTTGTCAACGATTAGGTGGCCATATGTTTGTGGGTCCATTTCTGGGTTCTCTATTCTGTTCCATTGATCTGAGTGTCTGTTCTTGTGCCAGTACCATACTGTCTTGATGATTACAGCTTTGTAATACAGCTTAAAGTCCAGGATTGTGATGCCTCCTGCTTTGGTTTTCTTTTTCAAGATTGCTTTGGTTATTCATGGTCTTTTCTGGTTCCATACAAATTTTCGGATTATTTGTTCTAGCTCTGTGAAGAATGCTGGTGTTACTTTGATAGGGATTTCATTGAATATGTAGACTGCTTTGGGTAGTATTGACATTTTAACAATATTTGTTCTTCCTATCCAGGAGCATGGAATATTTTTCCATTTTTTTGTACCTTCTTCATTTTTTCATAAGTTTTCTATAGTTTTCAGTGTATAGATTTTTCACCTCTTTGGTTATATTTATTTCTAGGTATTTTATGGTTTTTGGAGCTATTGTAAATGGGATCAATTCCTTGATTTCTCTTTCTGTTGCTTCATTGTTGGTGTATAGGAATGCAACCAATTTCTGTGCATTGATTTTATATCCTGCAACTTTTGCTAAATTCATGAATCAGTTCTAGCAGTTTTGTGGTGGAATCTTTTGGGCTTTCCATGTAGAGTATCACATCATCTGCAAAGAGTGAAAGTTTGTTCTCCTCCTGGCTGATTTGGATGCCTTTTAAGTATTTTTAAAAATTTAACTATGTTTTAATATCACATTGATTTAACTTATCAAATTTTATTTATTCACTTTCAGATGATAGATAATTAGATTTTTATTGATATTTCCTTATTGGTTGCATTATAATGCTGCTATGCGTTATTCTTGCAGCTGTCCCTAGGTGACTATATGCACTTGTGTGTTATTCTACTTAGGGGAAGAAATACTAAGTTAAAAGATCAGAAACTTTTCAGGGCATCTGGGTGGCTCAGTTGGTTAATTGTCTGACTTGGTTTTGGCTCAGGTCACAATCTCATGGTTTTGTGAGTTCGACCCCATGTTGGGCTCTGTGCTGGCAGCATGGAGCCTGCTTGGGATTCTCTCTCCTGCTCTCTTGGGATTTTCTCTCCTGCTGTTTCTGCCCTTTCCCTGCTCATGCTGTCTGTCTCTCTCAAATAAAAAATTAAACTTAAAAAAATAAGGTCAAAAAGTTTTCAAAAATGGCTGAATAAATCACATATTATTTATTTTATCTGTGTAAGACAGTACTGCCACATTTTAGGCAACACTTGATAGTGTAAGATGCTTTTTTGTTATTTTGTTTTTCCCTTGCCATTCTTGGGAAGTTCATATTAGAATCTCTCTGTGGTTTTAATAGGCCTGTCCCTGATTACTAACAAAGACGAGCAACTTTTAAAATAGTTAATGATCGTTGGGTATATTCCTTTGTAATGTGTTTCTCACATGCCTTGCTCTTTTTTCTACTGCGTTTTCTATTTTTTACTTAATAATACGAATTCTTGAAATATTTTGAAGACAAACATTTATAAACATTGAAATAAATTCTCCCCCTTGATGTTTGCTTTTTTACTTTCTAATTGGTGTCTTTTGATTAACAAAATTTTGTAATTTTTAAGTTATTGAATTTATAAATATTTTCATTATTCTTAGGCCTTTTAAATCCTTGCTTAAATAGTGGCCAAGAGGACATTCTCTTGTGCTAACTTCTTGAAGCTCTGTTTTACATTTCACATTTAAATCTACAATCCACCTAATTAATATTTTTGTATAGAATGAAGTATTAGTTTAAGATTTATTTATTTCTTCATTTGACAATTCACTTGATCTTAGCCAAAAGGCTGAGAAGCAATCTTCATTTGACAATTCAATTGGTTTACAACTATTTATTGAAAAGACTATATTTTCCCCACTAGTCTGTATTGACACCTGTATTATAAATTTTGTATACATGCATTAAATCCGTTCGTGTATTCTTCCAATATTATGCTATTATTATAATTTGTAATAATATCTTAACTGATGTCTTGTAAGGTGTTCAATCTGATAAGGGATACCTACAAAAAAAAAAGGATTTCTACAAAATTGAAAACAGCATAGTTAATAGTGAAGTCTTTAAACCTTCCTTCTAGGATTGGAAATGAAACAAGGAAAACCACTATTACTTTGCACCTTTACTTCAAGAATGCCTTGTTATTTGTGGCCCTTGAATCTCTATGTAAATATTATACCAAGCTTGTGCATATGTATACACATGCATACATACACAGATATTTGTATTTTAATAACTTTGGGCAAAGCAAAGTTGTGTTTTTTTCTAAGTATACACACATTTTGTGGTAGGCATATGCTACAAATCTTTTTAATTTTTTGAGAAACCTCCATACTGTTTTTCACAGTGGCTGTGCCAATTTACATTCTCACCAACAGGGCACAAGGGTACATTTTTCTCCACATACTTGACAACAACTGCTCAAAATATTTTTAAATGCTTAAAACTTAGTTGAAGGAAAATGAAAGTATATTGTGGAAACACTGACTTTAAGATGAATAGGATCTGAATATTATTGAGCTACCTTATATATTTCTGCCCAAACTTTATTTCTATCAACTGAAAACACACACAAAACATGATAATCAACAAATACATGGCTTTTGTTTTTCTTTTTTTAAGAAGACTATCACTACCTGCTTCAAGAAACTGCCTCTGGCCTTACTTACCCTAATATATCTTATATAGCCACTGCTCACTTAAGCCTAAGTTTATCTCTTTGTCTCACTGAATTTCCACATTTCTGGATCTTTGAAATTATTTTTGATAGGCTCTGAACCCTTAAATTTTCTGGCCAATTATAATTCACTTTATGGCTCATTCGACTAGCTTTACTTCCCATATTTACTTCCATCACATGAATCACAAGCTTTGTCACTAAGACATACTAACAACTAGAACAAGTGCAATATTCTCAATTCTCAGCAAATCTAGGAATTCAAATTTTACAAAAAATAATTTAAATATTGATTTAATGGGATACTAGTTGTTTTAAAAAATAGGTAATAAAAATCCTTTGCAGGGTATGTTCCATGGTTTAATTTGTAATCTAAAACAATATGTAGAGTGCATATCTTCACTTTGACTCATCAAATACCCATGCCTTTACTGATATATATTCTAAATACCTAGTATGTCTTGCAATTATGATATTTTCATCTGGTATGTATTTTTTATTTATTTTTGTGATTAGATTATGTAGAGCTTAATCATATGTTTTATGACTTACAGAAACAGATATTGTCAAGACAATTGGTGGAGTCAGAGGTATTGACGTACAGCATAGCAAAATGCAAGAGAAAGTAAGATCAATAGAAGATTCACAAGTGACTTCTGAATTAAGAGTAAGAAAGAGAAAAGTATGAAGAAAATTAAAATAATCAAAAGCATGGTATCTAACTAGGCACAGTTTATACAAAGAAACATGAGCAAATTGTGTATGATTTAGGCATTTTAACAAAGACAGTACCCTTTGTATGTGTATGTTACAAAATGAAAAAGGAAATTAATTGACAATAAGATACTGCTTATTCTTTTTGCAATTTATAAATGCCTAGTGAAACTTTGATAACTCCATGTTAGAAGTAATGTCCCTCAAATATGAGTCAGTAATCAACAAAATTGGTGTCTCCCATTTCAAAATGGAAACAGAATGCATTTTTAAAAACTAGTGGCTTGTTACCCAATCATACATAATGCATACATGTGAATTATGTTTAGATAGATAGATTAGACTCTGGATACAGATTTATGCATAGTCCAATACATATAATTCACATACTATATTAATATATAATCCAATAGTAGCTCTGATTTGAGGAAACTGAAGCAAGTAAATGTTTTGATGGAGGAAGTTTGTATTCAGGGTGGTGGTCGCAAGCTAAAGTAATAGTTATAATTTACTAGAATGGGATCACTGCAGTGGGAAATACTTTAATGGCATGCAGAGTTGGGCTTCTAATTGTAAAAGAAAGAAACCAATGGATCACATAACTTTAGTCAGAGAAACTCTTCAGAGCCAGAAACCCTCTGAGGAAGAATTTACTCTGATAAAATGGAAGACTATAGTGAGTATATTTATCAACAAAAAGCTGGACTTATCTTATTGATCTATAACATTCTTGTCAAAGTATGTGCTAAACATATTACTAGACAGAGTTTTTAATCTTCAGGTCAAATAATAAGGTTGAATACTCTGCCCTGATGTGGGTCTTTACACCAGTGGCAATGGTATTGGGAACAATCTGTCTTCCTTCCAGGCTTATCTCTTTGATCAAGAACAAGATCTTTTTATTTTTTATTATTTTTTTTATTTTTTTCCAAATATATGACATTTATTGTCAAATTGGTTTCCATACAACACCCAGTGCTCATCCCAAAAGGTGCCCTCCTCCATACCCATCACCCACCCTCCCCTCCCTCCCCCCCCCCATCAACCCTCCGTTTGTTCTTAGTTTTTTAAGAGTCTCTTATGCTTTGGCTCTCTCCCACTCTAACCTCTTTTTTTTTTTCCTTCCCCTCCTCCATGGGTTTCTGTTGAGTTTCTCAGGATCCACATAAGAGTGAAACCATATGGTATCTGTCTTTCTCTGTATGGCTTATTTCACTTAGCATCACACTCTCCAGTTCCATCCACGATGCTACAAAAGGCCATATTTCATTCTTTCTCATTGCCACGTAGTATTCCATTGTGTATATAAACCACAATTTCCTTATCCATTCATCATTTGATGGACATTTAGGCTCTTTCCATAATTTGGCTATTGTTGAGAGTGCTGCTATAAATATTGGGGTACAAGTGCCCCTATGCATCAGTACTCCTGTATCCTTTGGGTAAATTCCTAGCAGTGCTACTGCTGGGTCATAGGGTAGGTCTATTTTTAATTTTCTGAGGAACCTCCACACTGCTTTCCAGAGCGGCTGCACCAATTTGCATTCCCACCAACAGTGCAAGAGGGTTCCTGTTTCTCCACATCCTCTCCAGCATCTATAGTCTCCTGATTTCTTCATTTTGGCCACTCTGACTGGCGTGAGGTGATATCTGAGTGTGGTTTTGATTTGTATTTCCCTGATAAGGAGCGACGTTGAACATCTTTTCATGTGCCTGTTGGCCATCCAGATGTCTTCTTTAGAGAAGTGTCTATTCATGTTTTCTGCCCATTTCTTCACTGGGTTGTTTTTTGGGTGTGGAGTTTGGTGAGCTCTTTATAGATTTTGGATACCAGCCCTTTGTCCAATATGTCATTTGCGAATATCTTTTCCCATTCCATTGGTTGCCTTTTAGTTTTGTTGGTTGTTTCCTTTACTGTGCAGAAGCTTTTTATCTTCATAAGGTCCCAGTAATTCACTTTTGCTTTTAATTCCCTTGCCTTTGGGGATGTGTCGAGTAAGAGATTGCTACGGCTGAGGTCAGGGAGGTCTTTTCCTGCTTTCTCCACTAGGGTTTTGATGGTTTCCTGTTTCACATTCAGGTCCTTTATCCATTTTGAGTTTATTTTTGTGAATGGTGTGAGAAAGTGGTCTAGTTTCAACCTTCTGCACGTTGCTGTCCAGTTCTCCCAGCACCATTTGTTAAAGAGACTGTCTTTTTTCCATTGGATGTTCTTTCCTGCTTGCCAAAGATGAGTTGGCCATACGTTTGTGGGTCTAGTTCTGGGGTTTCTATTCTATTCCATTGGTCTATGTGTCTGTTTTTGTGCCTATACCATGCTGTCTTGATGATGACAGCTTTGTAATAGAGGCTAAAGTCTGGGATGGTGATGCCTCCTGCTTTGGTCTTCTTCTTCAAAATTACTTTGGCTATTTGGGGCCTTTTGTGGTTCCATATGAATTTTAGGATTGCTTGTTCTAGTTTCGAGAAGAATGCTGGTGCAATTTTGATTGGGATTGCATTGAATGTGTAGATAGCTTTGGGTAGTATTGACATTTTGACAATATTTTTTCTTCCAATACATGAGCAGGGAATGTCTTTCCATTTCTTTATATCTTCTTCAGTTACCTGCATAAGCTTTCTATAGTTTTCAGCATACAGATCTTTTACATCTTTGGTTAGATTTATTCCTAGGTATTTTATGCCTCTTGGTGCAATTGTGAATGGGATCAGTTTCTTTATTTGTCTTTCTGTTGCTTCATTGTTAGTGTATAAGAATGCAACTGATTTCTGTACATTGATTTTGTATCCTGCAACTTTGCTGAATTCATGTATCAGTTCTAGCAGACTTTTGGTGGAGTCTATCGGATTTTCCATGTATAATATCATGTCATCTGCAAAAAGCGAAAGCTTGACTTAATCTTTGCCAATTTTGATGCCTTTGATTTCCTTTTGTTGTCTGATTGCTGATGCTAGAACTTCCAGCACTATGTTAAACAGCAGCGGTGAGAGTGGGCATCCCTGTCGTGTTCCTGATCTCAGGGAAAAAGCTCTCAGTTTTTCCCATTGAGGATGATGTTAGCTGTGGGCTTTTCCTAAATGGCTTTTATGATCTTTAAGTATGTTCCTTCTATCCCGACTTTCTCAAGGGTTTTTATTAAGAAAGGGTGCTGGATTTTGTCAAAGGCCTTTTCTGCATCGATTGACAGGATCATATGGTTCTTCTCTTTTTTTTTGTTAATGTGATGTATCACGTTGATCGATTTGCGAATGTTGAACCAGCCCTGCATCCCAGGAATGAATCCCACTTGATCATGGTGAATAATTCTTTTTATATGCTGTTGAATTCGATTTGCTAGTATCTTATTGAGAATTTTTGCATCCATATTCATCAGGGATATTGGCCTGTAGTTCTCTTTTTTTACTGGGTCTCTGTCTGGTTTAGGAATCAAAGTAATACTGGCTTCATAGAATGAGTCTGGAAGTTTTCCTCCCTTTCTATTTCTTGGAATAGCTTGAGAAGGATAGGTATTATCTCTGCTTTAAACGTCTGGTAGAACTCCCCTGGGAAGCCATCTGGTCCTGGACTCTTATTTGTTGGGAGATTTTTCATAACCGATGCAATTTCTTCGCTGGTTATGGGTCTGTTCAAGCTTTCTATTTCCTCCTGATTGAGTTTTGGAAGAGTGTGGGTGTTTAGGAATTTGTCCATTTCTTCCAGGTTGTCCAATTTGTTGGCATATAATTTTTCATAGTATTCCCTGATAATTGTTTGTATCTGTGAGGGATTGGTTGTAATCATTCCATTTTCATTCATGATTTTATCTATTTGGGTCATCTCCCTTTTCTTTTTGAGAAGCCTGGCTAGAGGTTTGTCAATTTTGTTTATTTTTTCAAAAAACCAACTCTTGGTTTCGTTGATCTGCTCTACAGTTTTTTTAGATTCTATATTGTTTATTTCTGCTCTGATCTTTATTATTTCTCTTCTTCTGCTGGGTTTAGGCTGCCTTTGCTGTTCTGCTTCTATTTCCTTTAGGTGTACTGTTAGATTTTGTATTTGGGATTTTCTTGTTTCTTGAGATAGGCCTCGATTGCAATGTATTTTCCTCTCAGGACTGCCTTCACTGCGTCCCAAAGCGTTTGGATTGTTGTATTTTCATTTTTGTTTGTTTCCATATATTTTTTAATTTCTTCTCTAATTGCCTGGTTGACCCATTCATTCTTTAGTAGGGTGTTCTTTAACCTCCATGCTTTTGGAGGTTTTCCAGACTTTTTCCTGTGGTTGATTTCAAGCTTCATAGCATTGTGGTCTGAAAGTATGCATGGTATAATTTCAATTCTTGTAAACTTAGGAAGGGCTGTTTTGTGACCCAGTATATGATCTATCTTGGAGAAGGTTCCATGTGCACTCGAGAAGAAAGTATATTCTGTTGCTTTGGGATGCAGAGTTCTATATATATCTGTCAAGTCCATCTGATCCAATGTATCATTCATGGCCCTTGTTTCTTTATTGACTGTGTGTCTAGATGATCTATCCATTTCTGTAAGTGGAGTGTTAAAGTCCCCTGCAATGACCACATTCTTGTCAATAAGGTTGCTTATGTTTATGAGTAATTGTTTTATATATCTGGGGGCTCCGGTATTCGGCGCATAGACATTTATAATTGTTAGCTCTTCCTGATGGATAGACCCTGTAATTATTATATAATGCCCTTCTTCATCTCTTGTTACAGCCTTTAATTTAAAGTCTAGTTTGTCTGATATAAGTATGGCTACTCCAGCTTTCTTTTGGCTTCCAGTAGCATGATAAATAGTTCTCCATCCCCTCATTCTCAATCTAAAGGTGTCCTCAGATCTAAAATGAGTCTCTTGTAGACAGCAAATAGATGGGTCTTGTTTTTTTATCCATTCTGATACCCTATGTCTTTTGGTTGGCGCCTTTAACCCATTCACATTCAGTGTTATTATAGAAAGATACGGGTTTATAGTCATTGTGATGTCTGTATGTTTTATGCTTGTAGTGATGTCTCTGGTACTTTGTCTCTCAGGATCCCCCTTAGGATCTCTTGTAGGGCTGGTTTCGTGGTGACAAATTCCTTCAGTTTTTGTTTGTTTGGGAAGACCTTTATCTCTCCTTCTATTTTAAATGACAGACTTGCTGGATAAAGGATTCTCGGCTGTATATTTTTTCTGTTTAGCACACTGAAGATATCGTGCCAAGCCTTTCTGGCCTGCCAAGTTTCAAAAGAGAGATCAGTCACGAGTCTTATAGGTCTCCCTTTATATGTGAGGGCACGTTTATCCCTTGCTGCTTTCAGAATTTTCTCTTTATCCTTGTATTTTGCCAGTTTCACTATGATACGTTGTGCAGAAGATCGATTCAAGTTACGTCTGAAGGGAGTTCTCTGTGCCTCTTGGATTTCCATGCCTTTTTCCTTCCCCAGTTCAGGGAAGTTCTCAGCTATAATTTCTTCAAGTACCCCTTCAGCACCTTTCCCTCTCTCTTCCTCCTCTGGGATACCAATTATGCGTATATTATTTCTTTTTAGTTTATCACTTAGTTCTCTAATTTTCCCCTCATACTCCTGGATTTTTTTATCTCTCTTTCTCTCAGCTTCCTCTTTTTCCATAACTTTATCTTCTAGTTCACCTATTCTCTCTTCTGCCTCTTCAATCCGAGCTGTCGTTGTTTCCATTTTGTTTTGCATTTCGTTTAAATCAAGAACAAGATCTTAATCAAAGGCAAGGTTGGAAACTATTTTGATCCCTGCATACATGTTCTTTATTTTTCTTCTTTTTCAAACTTATTAAGTCCTCCTAAGAGCTTAAACATTTGGAAAAACAAAAAAAAACTAGAAAGACTTGCTTCTTTTACTTTTTGACCAGCCTTACACCTATCCTCAGGAAATTAAAAATAGAGACAGCTGACTTCTTAAAATAAAAGAAACTGATATTTTTAGGAAAAGAATATTAAATTAAAATCCCCAAAGTGTATTCATCCTGTCATAGTCCTACTGAAAATGTACAAATTATATTGCTTTCTGAGTGATTTCACACTCTTACTCAGTACCTACTCATTGCAAGGTTGGGGGAGTTTCAATAGCAATATGTTTTTTCCCAGTAGGTTCCCATGTTAGGGATTACAACTAATTTAGGTTTCCATGCACAACTGGGACATGCTTTTTTAATATATATAATCTATATTTGATTGAATAATTTCCTCATCCCAAAAACATCTAATCAGAGTTGAATTCAAAGGCAGAGCAGTAGGTTCCATGATTCTTCACTATCTTACTGCAGTTTAGCAAAAGAGGCTCAAAATGTTATTCTTAAAATTCTTTTTCAAATATGCATGTGTGGCGGGTTGGAGGGGAGGTGACTCATTGTAATTGTTTCACTGAGTTTACTGTGCCTGGTTTGTTTGGCTATTTTGATTCTGAAAATTAGCAGCATGGTTTGTACCACTATCATTGCCGCCTTGACATCTGGAATCTCTTTGACTCCAGTGGGGTTTTTTAGTTATTGTATGTCGTGTCCCTGCCAGGAGTGATAAAGGTCATTTACCAAAAATCCAATTAAAATTTAAACTTTATGTTAATAATCTGTTACAAAGAAATTCCAACATTTTTAGAAGTTACTTTTCTCAAATCAGGTGGCACAGCATCCAGATAATTAACAAGCAGGAAATACAATTTCAATTAATGAGACTGTCTTTCTCTTTGTCTCCTTGGCCTCTCCTTCATGACACCTCACCTAATTGTGCCCTCTTTGTGAACCAAAAGAGAAAATGAGTTAAAACTAACAAAGAAGAGGAGATGATTTTTTGTTCTCTCAAAAGAATTTGAACAATTCCTTTTAGAATGTGAATGTGTGCTATGCCAGTTCTATCTCTTCCAGTGAAGGCTACTACTAGAGAAAGAATCAGACCCACTAATGAGTATTTATAAAAGACCAATCTAATTCCAATGCCTAAATGAAACAATGAAAGAATAGAACAGTAATTTTATGAGAACTTTCTGAGAAATGTGTGGCTTCTGCAGTAATTGCTTTAGTAAAAGGCACACTAAAATGCATCTTTGTAGGAAGATATGAAATTCAATGTTACCTGAAGGAAGATAACAAATACAATGTTAAACTTTACTCACACAAACGAAGTTGTTAAAAAAAAGTATTTCCTGTTAATTTTAAAATAAAAGGCCTTATTTTATTTCTTGATTAGAAGTATAATGCATTTGCACAGTATTGAACAATGTTTTCACAGTTATTTCTTTGTATATAAAGTTACAGTAACAGTTTTGTCCTATTCCTTAAATTTTCTAGAAACTAAACTGCTGGTTTAGATCATGAATGTTTCAGGTGTATTCTTTCAAACACTATCAGCTAAGGATGAAAGTCCTTATTCATAGTGGAGACAATCATAAAGAAAACAAAGATTAGAGGTTTTCAGAGAGGCTGTTTACATTTTAGCATAAGTCTACAAGCACAGATGGTCACACTTGGAAAGCTTTAGCAGTACTACAATGGTCATATTGCTTTGAAAGGCAGTGTTCATTTGATTCTCAGCAAGAGAATGTCCAAAGTGTGTCATTATTAAACCACATTTTCCAAAACCATCACAGTGAATAGGCAGGGCTTTCCGTGTTGCTACTTCATCTACAATCTCTAAGAAGATTTCCCAACTCTCCTCAGTAATATGTTGTGAAGTCTCAAAAGCTCCACATTTTTGCCCATGTTTCACTTTAATCATTGATACAAGAATTAGAAGCTATTCTTGCACTAAGTAAGCTTCCTTTCGTCATTCAGAAAGGAAGATATATACTGTTAACCGAGTCCTGTTTACAAATATACATTTGATTTATTTTTAATCTATAATTTGAATACTTCAATACATATTTTAATGATTTATAACACACACACACACACACACACACACAGTGGAACTCTGATAACAAATAAAGACACAAGTAATGAATGGGAGTGAATGAGAGCTTACTTGTGCTGAAAAATTAGGCTAGATGTAACTACTGAATTTTAATAAAATTCTAGTTTTTTACTTTGGGTCAACAAATTCAAAGTGTAGATACAGTGAATAATTGGCTTTAATAGTCTAAGAAGTACAAATTCATTTTTTAAGAGGAGAAATAAAACGTTAAACACCAAACACTAAGAGTGATTTATGTTGTGGCACTCTATATAACTGATATGGAACAATATATATATTTACTTATTTTTAAAGTTTATTTATTTTTGAGAGAGAGAGAGAGAGAGAGAGAGAGAGAGAGAGAGAGAATCCTAAGCAGTCTCCGCCCTATCAACGCAGAGCCCAATGCAGGGTCGATGTCAAGAACCATGAAATTATGACCTCAGCCAAAATCAAGAGTCAGAACCTTAGCTGACTGAGCCACTCAGGTGCTCCTGAACAAAATTTAAGTAATGTCCACAAGAACAGTTTTCTAAAATCTACAGAAAGCTTCTTCTAATGAGCATTTCTAATATATATCATTGATAAAAGTGGAGTTTATAATGTCAAAATGTAAACCTAGGAAACCCCATCTTGAATTTTAAATACTCCTAAGTCCTACAAGGAGGAGTTAATCAAGAAATGCAGCACAGAACAGAAATGAATTGAAACTAAAACTGAATTGACCAGAATAAAAAAAAAAATTTAGATTGGCTAAATTACGGTTTTTTCTCAAACCAGTTATGATGAAGCCACACTGCTCTCAATACAATAAACATTTTGCCTCTCTACCTAAAAAACTATATCATGGTAAAGAAAGAGTAAAAATATGTAGTAGAATTGCAGTAGAGAAGTAAATTTCTCTAAATTTAGAGAAGTAAATTGCAGTAGAGAAGTAAAAATTGCAGTAGTAATTGCAGAGAAGTAAATTGCAGTAGAGAAGTAAACTTTAATAATTACTAATTCTTTAGAATTTTAATGTCTGCAAATTGACATAATTCTAATAATTATTATAGGTTGTTTCTATCAAAAAATTTTCAAAAGAGCTTAAAGTGACTTCCTAATGCTATTTTACCTTTAACAAATATGAATAGTGACAATTACAATGATTAAAATGTTTTGCAATGACATATAAAATGCTAGAAATGTAAATATTTTCCCTAAGGTGAATAAGTCTGCAATGCCATAAGGAAATACAATGATCCGTTTCCCATCTCTTTGTAAATGTCTTATATATTAGATATTAATAACTAAGTTAAAAACTAAGTAACACTTTTTCTCTTCAGTAGGTATCAATATATTCTTGCCAATGGAATCATATTACAAAATGTTATCTTTAATATATTGATATCAAAATTATACAAATAATATTAATTTTTGTTTTCATATTTTGGTACTTATATCAGGAACTGGGAAAGAAAAGAGGTGAAGGGAATGACAAGGACTTACACTTACTGAACATTTAACATTGGCACAGTATTTACAGTCACAAAAAAATAATCCCATTACAAAGAAAATTAGGTTCAAGGAAGTTAAATAACTGAATCAAAACCACATTTAATAAAATGGGTAAGCATTCCAAATCAAGTGCTTCCAATCTCTAGCCCTATGTGCTTTCAACAAGAGTGCAAATGAGAATAGTTTTGAAAAATGCTTAGATCAGCAATTTGAAGTTTTTACCTAGTTTGTCCCTAAGCCTCCCATTGCTTCTCCAATATTAAACATCCACAGATATGACCCACCCTGCCTGAACATGGTATCCTAATTTTCATAAGTGCTCAATATCAATTCATCACAGGAAGTCTATGATTTGAAACCATTTTTTTGCCTATGAATTGTATAAATATTCGGAAAATTAAAATTAAGATCAGTGGCCACCAAAGATCCTGGAAATAGAAAGTTGAAGGAATTTAGAGAAGGAAAATCTACCCAATCTGACAAAAAAATTCAGTCTGACAGGGAGAGGGGGAGAAAGGTGTGTGGGACTAGAATATGAGTTCTTTATCCAGATAGAAGCATAAAATATTCCAGATTACAGGGCACCAGATGTAAGTTCTGAAGAATCTATTACTGAAAACAATTAAACCACTTCACAGATGTTTGTACACATCACAAGTGTGTCAACCTCATTAACACAAATGAGTACAATTTGTTGGAAAATAATTTAAAAACCCACTAATTGTTTATATTTCTTACTAGTGAAGCTAATCATTTCCCTCCCCATTTTTTGGAGGCTTAAACTAATTTGAAAGATTAAGAATTAACAATGTTTCAGGAAAAACGTATATCTAATTTTGTATGTCTCCATTACTTGTTGCAAGAATATACAGAAAGTTGGTAGTAATTTTGTATCTCTGTTTTCCCTTTATTTCTTCTATTTTTATTAATCATTGAAGCATCTATATTTTGTCTCTCTCAAAATCTTTAGGTTGATACATGATTTTCTACATGAACTATTACCACATTTTCTCATGTGGTATGTCTAACGCTTTGTTAGAATTAATTTTAGGAAAAGACTTCACTGCAGACATTGTATACTAAAATGTGTTATAGATATGGTATAGACACTTCATAGGTATGTTCTCACTCTACACATATTTGAAGGCAACTTGGTTTCACTGCTCATTCACACTCTAAGCCCTGTTTTTAGTAATATTTCAATATAATACGATGCTTAAGTTATTTTTTTTTTTTTCTGATGTTGCACTGACTTCTTTGGAAGACCATGCAACATAATACAAACACACAAAAAAAGCTCATACTCCATTTACTGTCCTATTTCCCCTGCCATCCCCATGTGGTGCTATCATAACTGCAGGGAGTGAAAAACCCTATTTCCACATAAAAACCATTTCTAGTTCCCTGATACAAGCCATAAATTCCACCTGCCTTGAGGTGTCAGTTATGAGCCATTGTCTTCTGGCACAACATCAAAACATAATGCGCGCATGCGCGCACGTGCGCACACGCATACAATCTATATCTGGACACACTAAGATATGATATAGCACAGACTTGAAGCTGATATCTCTGTCAGTGGACACACATCACTTCCTCAACACCCCCTGCGGTTTTGGGGTAGAATAAGCTTGCAGAGAAAGGTAATACTCCTACAGGGGTGAGAATTGCAATTTTCCCCACCCCCTGTGTGTACCTGTGGATTCGAGAATTAGGCTTATAATGTGCAAAATTAAAAGAACAGTAGGAAGGAAAATACACGTTTTAAAGAGAATTTTAGACTGAATACAGGCTTTTTCTAAGACACATATAAGAAAACTAGTATAATATTATTAAAAGGAACAACAAAATGCCTCTGATTCTAACATTGTTCAGGTTGTGGGAAAGAAAAAAGAAGACACTCATTTTTGAATGTACTGTATTTTTGAACAAATTTGGTTCCATGTGAAACTGACATTAATGACCAGCAGTTATTACCTTTAAGAATCAGAGAAAAAAGGGATTAGAATTGCGATTTTCAATTTTAATTGAAAAGAGTGGCACAGAGAAAGAACCATTCTTACTTAACTCATAATTTTCCAAGCTATGAGTTTCAGCACTTTTGGAAGAAACCAGATGAAGAAAATGATAATAAACATCCAAACAGCTTTTAGAACCAAAGAACTCCAGCTTTGTGTGTGTGTGTGTGTGTGTGTGTGTGTGTGTGTGTGTGAGTGGTAACATTTTAAGGTGCCAAGAGTGAAAAAAGAGTAATGACCTTTCCTCGTTCAGTTCCAATGAGTAGAATAATTAGCCTCAGTCTTATTATTAGGATGTAAATCTAGACAAATTACTTCTAATATTGCCTTTTTTCAGAATTTCCTTCTATTCGTCTACTCTTAACACTGAATTCCTTCTAAAATTGCATTTTTGTTTTCCTTTATATTAAATGCACATATAGTTGCTTGTGTAGTGTGTAAGTATACTTATAAGAGTAAATATAATATATACTATTTGTATTTTACACATATGGTATGTGTATATATGGAATGAGGTTATGCTTTTCTTCCTTTAATTTCCATTTCCATTCAGATAAGTAGCTATATAGAAGTTTGGTCCATGCTTTGAAAAACATTACTCAGAAAAAAAATCTTATATCCTGAGTTCATTCATTCTATTCATTTGAAAATGATGGACTTCGGGATGGGTTTCTCATTTCTGGTATATGGCAATCTGAAGCCATTGCTACAAAACACAATTACCATAACGGTATGTAGATAAATTTATAGTTTTTGCATTTAAAATTTTTGACAAACCTAATGTAATTAATTACATTATATATATATATATATATATATATATATATATATATAATACATAACATTATAACAACTTTTATGTTTAAAGTATTAGAATTTATATTTTTGCATTCTTCTTTATAGATTTCTGCATTTTAAAATATTTCTTTTTTTTAAGTTTATTTATTTATTTTGAGAGAGAGAGCACACAAGCAGCGTAGGGACAGAAAGAGGATCCATGCTGTCAGCACAAAGCTAGATGCAGAGCTTGATCTCATGAACTCTGAGATCATGATCTGAGCCAAAATCAAGAAGGATGCTTAAATGGCTGAACCACCCAGGAGCCTCTGTATTTTGAGATATTTCTAAGATGAACATATGGCATTTATACTTACAAAAACCATATTTTTGAAACAAGTACAAATTTTAATAACTGCTAAAAAATGGATATGTTGGAAATCTACTAACAAAAAAATTGTCTATTTTTAAGTTTATATTTTTATGTGGATCAACTTTATAGTGAGTTAATGTGGGCTAAAATTTGTGAATGATTCCATTTGCTTCCTTAGAAATTGACTACAATGTTGAAATAATGCAAAAGATAGGACAAATATTTAACATCAAAGAAAAACCTACAATGGTAAGGTCTATGCAATAAAGCATAACTGACAAGTACTTGAAATCCATCTTTAAAAAGAGAGTGGTTGCTGTGTGATGGAAAACCACTCTCTAGATCTTGAGTAAGAAAAAGAATTCTGTGGAAGTAGGTGTCACAATAATAAAAAGTCTATTCAATGATACTTTGACTAATTTGAGAAGGAGGGTAAAGATGGGAGCAAGGAAATCAGAAAGTGTTCTTAAATGTCCTCAGAATATATTTCTTCTATAAAAGAATAAAATGAATCTATAAAACCTAATAGCTTGCTATGAAAAAGAAGTAGCAAGTGAGAAGGAGGTCATGGAAAATAAAAGTACAATTGTCTAGGGAAAAAAATCAATATGTGTATGAGAAAATAAAGCTTAGAAAATCTACCAACATCTCTCTAACAGAATTTTCTGAAAAAGAAAAGAATGATAGTGGAATGAAGGAAATAATCAAAACTAAGAATACATTTTCACAGAGTTAAAGGCTTTGACTTTATTTAAAAGGCCTGTGAAATGTTAGAATTAATGACACCCATATCTATAGATACAGTCTCCTGAAATTCTGGGATTCAGATAAAGATAAAATCATGAAATTTTCAAGAGTGGGAAAATTTAAATGATATAAGCTAAAAGTGTATGAACAAATATACACTGTAGCATACACAGTTGGGAGACCACATGCTCTGTTCTCACCCTTACTGCTGCCCTACATTGTCCCAATCCCAACTTCCAAATGCCAGCACTTGGCATTTGAACTTTCTTAGAACTTTAGAACTTTCTCAGCTCATTGGCTCCCATTCCAGGGAATTCAATTTTACATTGGATGTCAATTCCACACCCAATGCTGGCAAAAACTGGGATACACAACCCCCTTGTCCTTCACTCCTCATATGGAATACTTTCAGGCACATCTACACTGACTTCTAGAGTATTAGGATTCAAAACCCAAAGTGATAGTTTACTTGATAATGAGGTCTCAATTGGCTGCCTTCTCTCCTCTGTGCCCATAACTCCCTAACTGTCAAGTATTTTTTAGGTTCACCTCCAAAATCACCTATTGAAATCAAATCCTTGCCTAAGACTTCTCTGAGGAAACACAAACTAAGAAAAAAAAAAGCCTACAGATTTTATCAGGCTTTTTATTAGTAATTTTAGAAAAAGCAATGCCTGCAAAGTTCTCAGAAAAAAATTTTTTCACCTAAAATGCTATGTCCCATCAACTGCTATAAAAATAACATAAACTGACAACATACAAGGGCCCTGATACATTTCTCAAATTCTGCAAAAGACTGAAAACAAAAACCAAAAGAGCTAAATAGACTAATAATTATTGGAAATAAAGCCCAGTAGCCCAGATCCATATAACCCATTTAAAAGGAAATCAGTATAGTAGAGAATTATTTGTTTTATTTAACAAAGATGTCAATTTATTAAATATATAGATTTTTAAATATCAAAATAGTGGAAAATCATAGGAAATTCTGGTGAAAAAGGGGTTTGGGAAAATATGTACAAGAAAGTGAAAATTTTAAAGTAATGTAAGTTAAAACACTGCAGTTGGTTGAAAATGTGTAAGAAAATACACCACACCTGATCTTGAAATTTGAGATAATGAGCTTAGTGACATACAATAATTATTTCTTTCTCTATGATTAACTCATGTTACTTGGCTTATAGAAAATGTTTATATAATAGGAAATCATCTCTGAAACTGTGAAGAATTACTGCACGTAACATGCTGGTTAAACTCTCAAGGCATTTCTTCAACATAAGAAAACAGACAGAGATTGGGAGATAAAAAGAGGAAGAAGGGAAAAGGACAGAGTTAAGATGGTGGAGAAGTAGGGTGACTGGGATTTTCCTTGTCCCTCAAACACCGCTATACTGAGGTCAGATCACTTAGAACACCCAGGAAATCAATGTGTGGAGTGACAGAAATATCTCCACAGGTGGAGAAGACAGCTTGGCCAGACAGAGGTGCAGGTATGTGAATTGGGGGAGATAAAACAGCATAGGCATAGAGGAGGGAACCCCTTCTGTGGAGAGATAATATGGAGAGGACAGAGAAGCTGTGGAATTGGAGTATTATGCTAATAAAAGAGAAAAACATCTCCAGACCACAGACGGGAAAATGAGAAATATGGAGAGTGCCAGTTTCTATTTTGCAAATAGCTTCAGGAGCTGAAGATTGGAGTTTCAAAAGTGCACAATTTTCTCCAGACTAGAGCCAGGCTTTATTCTCATGCCTTGGTGCTGGCCAGAGGGCGGGGCCTGCGGGTAGGTGGTATGTGTGGAGGGAGCCAGCCCCTAGGCATGGTAGTGATCTCAGGGATGTACGGGAAGAGAGCAGTCCCCTTCCTCTGGTACTGTGTGAAGAGGGTTTATTGCCTCCCCAAGGAAAAAACACCCTGCAAGCACCAGCCAAATTCCTTGAATCTTAATCGGCAGGGCTGAGTGGTGCTACATCAGAACAGAATCTGTGCAGTGCAGAGCCCCATAACACATGGGGTTTTGAATCCCACGTCTAGAAGGTGTGGGAGACTGTGCAACAGTGCAAGCTGACCACCCCTGCACTCTGTGAGGGCTGCCTGAACAGCATGGTTGGAGACACCCAGTCTGGGGAGGAGAGATTGTTGGGGTGTTGCCATTTTTCTCCCCAACACCAACATGGAGGGGCTTCAGGAACAGAAAAATCAGGAAACAGAACAGCAGCCCCCAGTGAAGGCAGGACCTGTTTACAACAAACTCCACCTCTCTGTGCCTGGCCACTGCTTATCTATGGGAAGAAGACTGTCACTGAACCAACCAGGCTGCCTCTCCTCCAGACCAGAATGGCCACCAGTCCCAGGCACCAACAAAAAACTGTCCTGTGGTTTGCATATTAGTTTTGTCTTTTTCTCCCTCTTCTCTTTTCTCTTCCTTTTCTTCCTACCCTCTTCTTTTTTTTTCCTTTGGAGTCAGGCTCATAGTTTCTGATTTGCTTTTTGGTCAATTCATATTTTATTTCTCTGTTTCGCTTGTTTGTTTAATCAGGCATTTTTACTCTATTCTTTTTGCACATTTTCTGTGTCTCCTTTATTTTCCTTTCTCTCTGTTTGGATTAAGCATTATACTTTGTTTTGATTTTCCGCTTGGTCTTTTTTTTGGCCCTTTCATTTGTCTCTTTGTATGGGATCAGGTCCCCCCCTTTCCTTTTTTCCAGGTTTACTTCAATGAAGAAATCAAAGCACACTTGGTGGAAAGTCCAAACAATCCACCACTATGAGCAAGGAGGAGCTTTGCAGAATACTACGAATGGGATAGAGCAGCCAAATACACAACAATAGAGTGCACACAATACACTCCAAAAACCCTTCCTGACATGCCAAGCCCAAGTGTATGACCCCTTTTTAATATAGTAGTACTCACAGGTAGAGGACACATAAGCTATTAAAACACATAAAAGACAGAAACTTAGCCAAAATAACAATATGGGAGAATTCTCAAAAACAAACAAACAAACAAACAAAAAAAACCCAGGAAAATATGATAGCCATAGGAGTGCTTAAAATAGATATAAACAATATATCTGAAAAAGAATTTAGGCTAACAGTCATAAAACTAATAAAAACTGGGCTTGAAAAAAACATAGAAGACAGCAGAGAATATATTGCTGCAGAGATCAAAGACCTAAGAAATAGTCATGATGAATCAATAAATGCTATAGATGAGCTGCAAAATAAACTACTTACAGTGACAGTAAGGATGGAAGAAGGAGAGAATAGGTGAAATAGAAGATAAAGTTATGGAAAATGATGAAACTGAAAAAAAAGAGGGAGAGGAAATTACTAGACCATGAGGGCAGAATTAGAAACCTCAGTGATCCCATGAAATAATATCCATATCACCGAAGTTCCAGAAGAAGAAGAGAGACAGAGAGAGGCAGGTTTATTTGAACAATTATACCTTAGAACCTCCCAAATCTAGGGAAGGAAACAGGCATCCAAGTCCAAAAGGCACCAAGAACTCCCTCCAAAATCAACAAGAACAGGTCAACACCATGAAATATCACAGTGAAACTGGCAAAATACAAAGATAAAGAGAGAATTCTGAAAGCAGCTAGGGACAAACAGGCCTTAACTTACAAGAGAAGACACATAAGGGTAGTAGCAGACCTATCCACTGAAACTTGGCAGGCCAGAAGGGAGGGGCAGGAAATATTCAATGTGCTGAATAGGAAACATATGCAGCCAAGAATCATTTATCCATCCAGCAAGGCCGTCATTCAGGACAGAAGGAGAGAGAAAAGTTTTCCCAGGTAAACAAAAAATAAAAGAGTTCATGACTACTAACCAGCCATGCAAGAGAGCCTAAGGGAGACTCTGATTGGAAAGCAGCAAAGACTACAAAGGATGAGAGACATCATCACTAACAAGAAACCTACAGATAACAATGACACTAAATCTGTATCATTCAATAATCACTCTGAATGTAAACTGACTAAAAGCTCCAATCAAAAGACATGGTGTCAGAATGGATAAAAAAAAAAAACAAGATCCAGCTATATGCTGCCTACAAGAGACTCATTTTAGACCTAAAGACACCTCCAGATTGAAAGTGAAGGGATAAGAAACCATCTGTCTTACTAATGGATGTCAAAAGAATGCCAAAGTAGCCATACTTATATCAGACAAACTATGTTTTAAAACAAAAACCATAATAATAGATGAAGAACAATATATCATAATTAGGGGATCTATCCAGCAAAACGATCTAACAATTTAAAGGTTTATGCCCCCAACATGAAGAACCAAAATATATCAATCAATTAATCACAAACATAAATAAATGTATAGACACTTATACCATGATTGTAGGGGACTTTAATACTCCACTTACAACAATGGACAGATCATTTAGATAGAAAATCAATAAGGAAACAATGGCCTGAATGGCACATTGGACCAGATGGCCTTAACAGATATATTCAGAACTTTTAATCCAAAAGCAGCATATACACACTCTTCTTGAGTGCACATGGAGCATTCTCCAAAACAGATCACATACTGGGTCATAAAACAGCCCTCAACAAGTATAAAAGGATTGAGATCATACCATGCATATTTTCAGATCACAATGCTATGAAACTTGAAATCAACCACAAGAAAAAATTTGGAAAGTCCAAAATACATGGAGGTTAAAGAACATCCTACTAAAGAATGAATGGGTCAACCAGTAAATTAAAGAAGAAATTGAAAAATATATGGAAGCAAGTGAATATGAAAACACGACAGTCCAAACCCTTTGGATGTAGCAAAGGCAGTCCTAAGAGGAAAATACATTGCAATTCAGACCTATCTCAAGAAGCAAGAAAGGTCCCAAATACACAACCTAACCTTACACCTAAAGGAGCCAGAAAGGCAGCAGCAAAGAAAGCCCAAAGCCAGCAGAAGAAAAGCAATAATAAAGATTAGAGCAGAAATAAATATAGAATCCAAAAAACCAGTAGAACAGATCAATGAATCTAAGAGCTGTTTTTTTTAAGAATAAAAAAATGATACACCCCTAGAGGGAGGACTCAAATAGATAAAATCCCAAATAAAAGAAGAGAGATCATAACTACTACCACAGAAATACAAACAGTTATTGCAGAATACTATGAAAAATTATATGCCAACAATGGACAAATTCCTAGACACACACATACTACAAAAACTAAAAAGGTAAGAAATAGAAAATTTGAATAGACACACAGCCAGCAAAAAAATTTAATAGTTATCAAAAATCTCTCAACAAATAACAGTCTTGGGCAAGATGGCTTCCCAGGGGAATTCTACCAGGCATTCAAAGCAGAGTTAATACCTATTCTTCTCAACTGTTATGAAAAATAGAAACAGAAGGAAAGCTTCCAGAATCATTCAATGAAGCCAGAATTACCTTAATTTCCAAACCAAAGGCCCCACTAAAAAGAAGAATTACAGGCCAATATCCCTAATGAATATGGATGCAAAAATTCTGAACATGATATGAGAAAACAGAATTCAACAGTAATCAATCAACATGATATATCACATTAATAGAAGAAAGATAAGAACCATGTGATCTTGTCAATAGATGCAAAAAAGACTTTGAAAAAATACAGCATATTTTATTAATAAAAAACCTCAAGAAAGTCAGGATAAGAACATACCATAACATCATAAAAGCCTATGAAAGGACCACAGCTAATATCATCCTCAATGGGAAAAACTGAGAGCTTTCACCCTCAGATCAGGAACACGACAGGGATGTCTGCTCTCACCACTGTCATTTAACGTAGTGTTAGAAATCCTAGCCTCAGCAATCAAACAACAAAACAAAATAAAAGGAATCAAAACTTGCAAAGAAGTAAAACTTTCACTCTTCGTAGATGACATGATACTCTGCATGGAAAACATGAAAGACTCCACCAAAAGAATGCCAGAACTGATATGTGAATTCAGCAAAGTCGCAGGATATAAAATCAATGCACAGAAATGAGTTGCATTTCTACTCACCAATAACGAAGTAACTGAAAGAGATATCAAGGAACCGATCCTATTTAAAATTGCATCAAAAACTATAAAATACCTAGGAATAAACCTAACCAAAGACATGAAAGATCTTTATGCAGAAAACTATAGAAAGCTTATGAAATAGACTGAAGAAGACAGAAAGAAATGAAAAAAAAAAAAAAACATTCCATGATCATGGATTGGAAGGAGAAATATTGTTAAAAGCAACCTACACATTCAATGCAAGCCCAATCAAATTGGCACCAGCATTCTTCACAGAGCCAGAACAAACGAATCCTAAAATTCATATGGAAACATAAAAGACCCTGAATAGACAAAGTAATGTTGAAAAAGAAAACCAAAGCTGGAGGCATCACAATCCCGGACTTTAGCTTGTATTACAAACCTGCACTCATCAAAACAGTATGGTATTGGCACAAAAACAGACACATAGTTCTCTGGAATACAATGGGGAACCCAGAAATGGACTCACAAACATATGGACAATTAATCTTCTACAAAGCAGGAAAGAGTATCCAATGGAAAAAATTCTCCTTAGTAAAAGGTGCTGGGAGAACTGGACAGCAACATGCAGAAGAATGAAACTGGTCCACTTTGTAACACCATACACAAAAATAAATTCAAAACAGATGAAAGACCTAAATGCGAAACAGGAAACCATTAAAATCCTACAGGAGAAAATAGTCAGCAACCTCTTTGACGGCCACAAAAACTTCTTACTTGACATGTCTCCAAAAGCAAGGGAAATAAAAGCAAAAATGAACTATTGGGACGTCATCACGATAAAAAGCTTCTGCACAGCAAAGGAAACAATCAGAAAATCTGAAAGGCAACCAACCGAATGGGGGAAGATATTTGCAAATGACATATCGGATAAAGGGTTAGTATCAAAAATCTATAAAGAACTTACCAAACCAACACTCGAAAACCAAATAACCCAGTTAAGAAATGGGCAGATGACATGAATAGGCACTTTTCTAAAGAAGACATACAGTTGGCTAACAAACACATGAAAAGATACTCAACATCACCCATCATCAGGGAAACACAAATCAAAACCACAATGAGATACCACCTCACACAGGTCAGACTGGCTAAAATGAACAACTCAGGAAACAACAGATGTTGGTGAGGATGTGGAGAAAGGGGAACACTTTTGCACTGTTGGTGGGAATGCAAACTGGTACAACAACTCTGGAAAACAGTATGAAGGTTCCCCAAAAAATTAAAAATAGAACTACCCTATGACCCAGCACTTGCACTACTAGGAATTTATCCAAAGGATTCAGGAGTGCTGATTCAAAGGGGCACATGCATCCCAATTTTTATAGCAGTGTTATCAACAACAGCCAAATTGTGTAAAGAGCCGAAATCCATCAACTGATGAATGCATAAAGAATGAAATCTTGCCATTTGCAACAATGTGGATGGAACTGGAGGGTATTATGCTAAGCAAAATAAGTCAGTCAGAGAAAGACAGATATATGATTTCACTCATGTGGAATTTGAGAAACTTAACAGATGACCACAGGGAAAGGGAAAGAAAAATAAGATAAAAACACAGAGGGAGGTAAACCATAAGAGACTCAAATACAGAGAACAAAATGAGGGTTCATGGTGGTAGGGGATGGGGGGTGGGAAAAATAGGTGATAGTAATTGATCAGGGCACTTGTTGGGATGAGCACTGGGTGTTATATATTAGTGCTGAATCACAGAAATCTACTCCTGAAGCCAAGACTACACTGTAAGGTAGCTAACTTGAAAATAAATGTTTTAAAAAAAGAGAGAGAAAGAAGAATCTGGGTCATAGGGTAGATCTATTTTTAATTTTTTGAGGAACCTCCACACTGTTTTCCGGAGTGGCTGCACCAGTTTGCATTCCCACCAACAGTGCAAGAGGGTTCCCGTTTCTCCACATCGTCTCCAGCATCTATAGTTTCTTGATTTGTTCATTTTAGCCACTCTGACTGGCATGAGGTGGTATCTCAGTGTGGTTTTGATTTGCATTTCCCTGAGGGGGGAAAAAAAAAGTTAAAGAGGGAGAGAGCCAAACCATAAGAAACTCCTAAAAACTGAGAATAAACTGAGGGTTGATGAGGAATGGGAGCGAGGGGAGGGTGGGTGATGGGCATTGAGGAGGGCACCTGTTGGGAGGAGCACTGGGTGTTGTATGGAAACCAATTTGATAATAAATTTCATATTAAAAAATTAAATACATACATAAATACATAAATACATAAATACATAAATAAATAAAAAGTCTTTATCTGAATTTTTCCTTCTTAGAAAGACACTAGTTCTAATGGAGTGGGGTTCATTTTACTGAGGTATAACCTCATTTTAACTATTTACATCACCAAAAACCCTATTTCCAAATCAGGTCACATTCTGAGGCACTGGGATTAGGACTTCAACATATGAATTTGGGAGAACACAACAAGTCATTATGAAAGAATCACATAGCATAAATATGTTTATGTTTATGGATAAAATGAAAATTATTCATTTCATACAACTAACGATTAATGGTAATTATAACACAATCTTAAAATGACACAAACTTAAGATTTTAGCAGCATTGGTTTACTTAGTGAATTGCTTTGCAATTTTATTTCAAAATTTTGTTCAACTATATCTTATGTACAATCTGTGGTATTCCAAAATTCCCAACATAGTTCATATTTTGTTTTTAATGTTGACAAATGATTTTGAAATAAAAGCACCAGGATAGAAACATCAGCCTTTTCTACTTGAACTTTTGACTAAACAGTTTCTCAGATAAGTTCAATTTATCTGACAAACATGATGTATATCTGTAACATAATTTTTGAAACGGCAACATGGTATTTTTATCACTTATGCCAGGCAAAAAGTGTGTCAGAAGGTAATTGGTTTTCAATAATCTTAGCACAACTGGCTTTTTTTGTCATCACAGAGACTTTCCTAACCTAAACAGTTTCCCCTCTCCATCCTCAAATATTTTCTTTCCTATTATCTTATTTCTTATTTTACCTTTGTTTACATAGTACTTAGCACTATTTGCAATGACGTTATGTGTTTTACTTAAGTGTCATTTTTGTTTTTTTGCTAAGTCGTATGAGTTCCTTGTATATTTTGGATATTAATCCCTTATTCAACATGTGGTTTGCAAACATTTTCTCTCATTCTGTCCATTGCTTTTTCATTTTGTTGATGGTTTCCCTTGCTAAGCAGAAGCTTTTAGTTTGATATAGTCCCACTTGTTTTTTTTTTTTTTTTTTTTGCTTTTGTTGACTTTGCTTTTGGTGTCAAATCCTAATTTCAAGGAACTTACCCCTATGTTTTCTTCTAGGAGTTTTATGATTTCAGGTCTTATGTTCAAGTCTTTAGTCTATTTTAAGCTAATTTTGTGTCTTAATAAGATAGGGGTCTAGTTTTATTCTTTTGTAGGAGGCAATCCAGTTTTCTCAACACCATTTACTGAAGAGAACATTCTTTCCCTTCCCCATTATATATATTTGGTTCTTTTGTTGAAAAGTAATTGACCAGATATGCATGGGTTTCTTTCTGAACTCTCCATTTTGCTCCATAGTCAGAAAGAAATAAACAAATATTGCATAGTATCCCTTATTTAAAAAAAAGTTAAACACAGAAATGGAGCAAACAGAGTTTGGTTAAAAGGGTACAAACTTTCAGTTATAAGATGAATAAGGTCTGAGAATCTAGATTATACAATAATTATAGTCAATACTGTATTGTATAATTGAAATCACCAGGAAAATAAGACTTAAATGTTACCACTAAAAAAAAGGGAAGAGGTAAACATGTGAGGTGATATTTGTGTTAATTAACTTGATGCGAACACTATTTTCATAATTTATACAGATATCTCATTATCATGTTGTATACCCTAAATAGCTTACAATTTTATCTGTCAATTACACTTCAATAAACCTGAAAAAAAACAAAAAAAAATAAGTGAATTTGTTGAAGCAATTTATAGTTATGAAATAGATCTGCTGAGAATAAAGCACACTAAATAAATATAACTCAATTAGTAACTAAAAATTTATCCATATTATACTTCCCTATCAACTGGCAAGCCACCATGATGGAGTTCTAATGGAATTTTTGTTCTACATGAACATATTATATGCATAGTGAGTAATGGAATAAAAAAAAAGAATCTTTCTTACTTGTTACTAAAAGTAATTAGACATGTGTGTGAATGACTATTACTAATAATAAGAATTTTATAGAAAATCACAGGGTCTTGTTTAACAAAAACTCGATTTTTTTCAGTATATAAATAGGCATGTCCAGGAAAACCTAATAGAAGTGAAAAATTCTATAAACTAATTGTCTTATGAGTTTATTTTAAAAGATTAGTTACAAAACTACACAAAGTAATAATTATCAGGGTATCTAGTTTCAACATGACAAGATAGAGAAAATTTTGAAAATTTTCCATATCTTCTTCTTTTTTTTTTTTTTTTGAATAGTTTGAGAAGAATAGGTATTAACTTGTCTTTAAATGTTTGGTAGAATTCCCCTAGGAAGCCATTTGGCCTTCGTCTTTTGTTTGTTGGGAGATATTTTTTGATAACTGATTCAATTTCTTTGCTGGTTATCAGTCTGTTCAAGTGTTCAATTTTCCTATTTCATTTTGGTAGTCTATATACTTCTAGGAATTTATCCATTTCTATGAGATTGCCCAATTTGTTGGCATATATATTTTTTATTATATTCTCTTATAATTGTTGCATTTCTGTGGTGTTAATTGTGATCTCTCCTCTCTCATTAGTGATTTAATTTATCTGGGTCCTTTCTCTTTTCTTTTTAATAAATCTGGCTAGGGTTTTATCAACCTTATTAACATTTTCAGAGAACCAGCTCCTTGTTTCACTGACTTGTTCTAATGTTTGTTTGTTTCTATATAATTTATTTCTGCTCAGGTCTTTATTATTTTTATTTATTATTTGTTGTTTTTTATCTAGCACCTTTAGGTGTAAGGTAGGTTGTGCATTTGAGATTTTTCTTGCTTCTTCATGTAAGCCTGTAATACTATATACTTCCCTCTTATGACTGCTTTTGTTGCATCCCAAAGGTTTTGGACCATTGTGTTTTAATTTTCATTTCTTTTCCCATGTATTTTCTTCATTTCTTATTTAATTTCCTAGTTGACCTATCCATTCTTTAAGATGGTCTTTACTCTCCATGTATTTGTAGCCTCTACAAATTTTTCCTTGTGGTTGACCACAAGTTTCAGCTTTGTGGTCCGAAAATATTCATGGCATGATCTCAGTCTTTTTGTACCTGTTGAAGCCTGATTTTTGACCGAGTATATGATCTATCTTAAAGAATGTCCCATATGCAGTGGAAACTTTTTCTCTTCCTTTCTAGTCTTTGTTACTTTTGGTCTTTCTTTCCCAATTAAAGATTCCCCTTTAATATTTCTTGTACTGTGGCTTAGTGGTTACTAACTCCTTTAGTTTTTGTTTGTCTGGGAAACTCTTTACTCTCCCTCTATTCAGAATAACAGCCTTAACAGCCTTATTCTATTCTGAATTACAGCAGGATACAGTATTCTTGGCTGCATATTTTTCCCATTCAGTACATTCAAAATATCATACCACTCCCTTATGGCCTGCCAAGTTTCTGTGGACAGGACTGCTGCTAACCTTATTTGTCTTCCCTTTTAAGTTGAGGGCTTCTTTTGTTACTTTTAAGATTTTTTATTTATCTCTATACTTTGCAAATTTAACAAAATATGTCTTGGCATTGGTCTGCTTTTGTTGATTTTGATGGGATTTCTCTGTGCCTCCTGGACATGGACGTTTGTTTCATTCTCCAGATTAGGGAAGTTTTCAGCTATAATTTGCTCAAATAAACCTTTTGCCCCCCTTCCCCTCTCTTCTTCCTCTGGGACTTCTATAATATGAATGTTACTATGCCTTATAGAATCACTGAGTTCTCTAAGTCTATATTCATGATCCAATATTTTTCTTTCCCTCTTCTTTTCAGCTTCATTATTTTCCATAATCTTTTCTATATCACTTACTCATTCCTCTGCTTCTTCCATCCTTGTAGTCATTATATCTAGTCAGCTTTGAATCTCAGTTATTCTATTTTTCATTTCAGCCTGACTAGTTTTTAGATCTTTTATCTCTGTGGTAAGGGACTCCCTGGTGTTTTCTATGCTTTACTCAAGCCCAGCAGCATTCTTATGATTGTTGCTTTTAACTTCTAGATCAGGCATATTATTTCTATCTCTTTTGATTACATCCCTGACCATGAATTCTTCTTGCTCTTTCTTTTGGGATGAAATCCTCATTTTGGCATTTTGTCTAGGTCTCTTCTCTGTGTTAAGAAAGCCTGTTATGCTTCTTGCTCCTGAGACTAACTAATGGTTTTATTAAGTGGTCATATACTGTCCAGGGCTGGGTGCTTCAGGAAGTTATCTCTGGTGTATGCTATGAGCCTTCTGTTGCTATGTTTTTGTTGCTCCTTCCCTCAGGTAATTCCTCTGCAGCAGTTTCTCCTTGCCTGCAGTGGGGAATGTTTGGACCTCAGCCACAATGTAGTGAGTTTTAACTAGGTGTGCTTTGGTCTTCTTGTTAAAAAAGACCTAATTATATTTCCACTAGAACTGAAGCTTTGCAGAACTCTATGGTCAGCAGACATGGTATGTGTGGAATTGGGGGAGAGGGGTTGTGTTCCTCTGTGGGAAGGGCCAGCTGTTCTGGTTCTCAGGCACACTTAACTGAAAAAAGCAGCACGGTCAGAGTGCAGGAAAGTGGAGCTTGATGTAAGCACTTTGGGCTGCCACTGTTGGTGTTGTCTTGCTTACCAAACTTAGATTATGTCAAGGGGCAGGGGAGGAAAATGGATACAACCCGCTCCCTAGTCCCCAGGGAAGGGAGTATGCACCAAGCCACTATCCAGGAAGCCTTCCCAGAAGAGTGAACAATCTCTCCTCACGTGTACCAGGCATCCCTCAGCTTGTTGCCTTCACCTGTGTCTGGGTCATCTGCCTACCTGGCAGTGCAGTGTACCTTTAGGGCCCATCCCCGACAGGCTAGTTGAGTTTTAAAATGCCAAACTTTTGGGATGGTGGGACCCATGATGGTCCTCTGGGGTAGGGTCTTGCCACCCTGGAACTGATGCATGTTTGTCTCAGAAGGGCAGATGCACCAAAGTGCAGGGGTGTTGAGTTTGGTGCAAAGTACACAGAGCCAGTGTCCAGGTTAACCATCCTCAGAAGGTGTCTCTGAGCCTATGCTGAGGGAAGGAATAAGGAAATGGTACCCACTGGCTCTTTTGTCCTGGGAGAGGCAAAGCCACTTCTCTCAGATGCCCTCCAAGAAGGGGGAACAGTCTCTCCAAGTACATCTGAGGGGATCCCTCAGATTATACTGTCTCTCCTAGGGCTATCTGTCCTCCTTCTCCACAGAAGCACTGCAGCACCCTCAGGGCTCTACACCAGTCATGCCATGGACCTTTTCTAAAAGTCCAGTCATTGAGCCCCACTGGTTGCAAAAACTTACAAAAATCAGCCCTTCTCATTTTCCTAGTCAATGACTTTGGGGAAGTTTTTTCTTTGTGTGATCTCCTGTGTGCTCCTCTCTCTCTCCCTCTCTCTTCCCTCTGTGAACAGGGTTCTCTCTCCTGCACAGTACATGAGATCCATTTCTCCCAAAACCAACTCTGTATCTCCTACTTTCCACAATGTGGTCTCTTTTTTCTCTCTAGTTGTGCAGTTATCCAGATCCATATCCTGGGTATTCAGAATGATGTAATACTTATCTAGTTGTGTTTGGAGGATGAGGCAAGCCTAGAATCCTTTATTACTCTGCCATCTTAGCTTCTCCCCCCAAAATTTATCTTTTTATCCACTATTAGTTTGGCTTAATATTTTAAATGTGGCACATGTAATCTTAACTAAAAAAATTATCAACATAACAGGAAAAAAAGACAAACAAGATGAACGGACACATCACAAAATAGATATATTAATAGATGATAAACACTCAGATGTTCAAAACCATTCATTATCAGAGAAGTTCAAATTAAAGCCACAATAAGATATTGCTACCCACCAGCAAAATTTCTCAAATTAAAAAAAAAAAAAGTTCTAACACCAATTGTTAACAAGAACATTAAGCAAGAGAAGAGTAATGTTGTAAAATCAATTTGAGGAATTCCTTGTATTTTATGTCACATACTAGGAAACAGTAAATATTCCTTTTAGATATATACCCAATAAAAATTTAATATATGTATCAAAGGACATGGACAGACATACTCACCTATGATATTTCACTCAAAACACTAGTATTTTCATTGTTTCATGTTTCTTTATAATCTTGATTCAGATATCTCATAATTTTAAATACTTAAATCTATGAGATAAATGTATTTCTGTAACATAATCAATGTCTTTCAAACATGTTAAAATTCAAAAACACTTATTTTAGGCACAGATATACTTCCATGTTTAATTAAAGGAGGCTTGATGTTTCTGCATAAATACCTGTTTGAATTGAAATTTGGCAATTTATAGACTAAATCAAATTATCATCATAACAAAAGAAGACATAACTGTAAGTATTTTAACTAGAATTTTTTGATAAAAATGTTTACCCTCCAAAAGACAACATTACATTTCCTCACTTACTATTTTTTCTGCTTTGTTAATTTAGTTGAAATTATGTTTGTTGTTAATTAAACTAATATGAAAATCCAGTTGGAAAATATGGTTATGAAAATTTTATTTTTCTTTCACTTGCTCATTTATATTTAATGTATGGCTGAAATACACCTTGTGTGATTCTACTTGTTTATATTGGAAAGAATTATAGCTACACATAATTTTTAATAGAGCCCTGAAAGTCTTGTGATTTAATCAATATCCACTTAAATATGCCAAACTTTATGAGTCTGGATATCTCTTAAAAAACAAAAGTTTATCATGAACTATTGTTTACGCCATTTATTTGAGAAATTTATGTATTGTTACCAATCCTGCTACTCCTTTTTAAAGGTCATGCAAATGTATGTTAAGGCATTATTTAATAATAACTGCAAAAATAACAATTCAAAGTACAGTTTTCACATCCAAATCTCATTCCTGAAAATATATAAATTTTCGCGGTTTTCCAATAAAGCAAATGTACAATTTTAAAAAAGGATACTGGCACCAACACCTTACCATTCATTCTGGTTCTAAGTTTCAGAGTTCTTATGCTTCTATCATTCCTCAAATCCTTTATTTAAAATTCTGGTATTTTTGTGCATCTAATCTTATCTGATCCTTTCAAGCAAGCTAATTTTCTTCAATTATTCCATAAATATTTGTGCTAAAAAATGTTTATTATCTTTTGTAGATAACTCTATTTGGTTGATTATCACATACTTTAACTAAATTATAACTAAATATTATAAAATATTCAGACTTTTGCATGGAGATATTTACAAAGTCTTCAATAGCACTTCAATACCCATTTTATTTTATTTTGTAATTAATCAAACTATAGTAAATTTATCTTTAAAGGTGAGTGAGCAGAACTTCTAGTTTCAACTCCAATACATAAAGAACTGGGAAGTCATCACCCTTCTTACAACAACAAAAAGATGGACATATTTAAATCAGTGACCTTCCTTGGATCCATCAGAGCAAGCTACCACCTGAATATCTACAAAAACAGACACAGTCAGAGAGATACAGCAACTGAGATCTGCTTTTCTAGAGCAAAAGTGGCTGCAGTGATAAACTAGTAAGAACATTTACATGGTTATTTAAATGAATTGGTGGAGACTGAATGTGGAGTTGGATGAGAGCGATAAGCTCCTGGAAGCCACCACATTTTCATAGGCTTTCCCTGCAGAAATTTGCCACAGCCTTCTGTCCACTCTAGTCCCTGGTTTCCATGGTGAAGATCTCTCAAAGATTCCCTCTTGGCTTTGGGAGTGACGACTCTAATATATATCAAAGCCTTCTCAGTAATAAAGGCCTACTCTTAAAGAAAAGTAACTTTGCGAGAGTATAATTCTAAAAGCTTACTGCAGGTGGGGGAAGGGAATTTGTTCTCCAGTACCCTCCAGCCTCCCTGTCTCACCTAAGGGGAAAATGCTAAAACACAGTTAACAGGGGTCAAGGCGTCAAACAAACAAACAACAAAAACAACAACACACAGATTGGGAACACTACAGCCAGGGAAGAGAAAAACACTGTACTACTGAAAAAATGCTAATAAGTGCACAGCCTTGAGACACAAACCACCTAAAAGATTTAAAGGATTATAGAATACTATCTGTACCCCACATCTTATCATCACATTTACTACATTCCAATATAATAACAGTGGATTACAAATGAAAGAGCTTCAAGACACAAACTATCTCTAAGGAAGGGTCTTCAAGGAAGCTTAAAAGAAAAAGGGAGACAAAAACAAAGACACAAAAGGAATTTGCACCTTCTGTTACCTAGCTTAACAAATACTAAAAACCCAACTACTATTCAAAATAACAGATCTGTACTGTAAAGTCTAGTTAATTTATTCCCTATTATCCAATACAAAATGTCTGACATTTAACAACAACAACAAATACAAGGCATACCAAAATGCAAAATTAATTATATTATTTGAAGTGATAAAGCAATTATAATAAAATTCATATATTGCACAGGTGCTATAATTATCTGACAGGGTATTTAGTGAATTTGATTATATGTCAATAGAAATTTTGTACACTAAAATTCAAAGGAAAAAAGAATGGGGAAAAAAAATGAATATCCTATTATATGAGACAACATGAAAAGCTACAAAATATGTGTAATCCAAATACCAGAAGAAAAGGGAAGAATACAGAAAAAGAAATATTTGAAGTAACAATGGCCAAGAAATTTCCAAAAATAGTATATATCAAATTATACATTCAAGAATCTCAGTGAGTACCAAGCAAGATTTAAAAGAGGAAGAAAAAGAAGAGGGAAGAAGAAGAAGAAGAAGAAGAAGAAGAAGAAGAAGAAGAAGAAGAAGAAAAGAAGAAGAAGAAGAAGAAGAAGAAGAAGAAGAAGAAGGAGGAGGAGGAGGAAGAGGAAAGAAAGGGTAAGCAAAATCACACTTAGCATATCAAATTCAACTGCAGAGAGAAAAAGAGAAAATATTAAAGAAGCAATCCAGAGAGGTGGACAACAGTTTACTTATAGAAGAACAAGATAGGAACTACAGATTTACTGTCTAAAACCATACATTCTAGAAGAGAGTGGAGTGATATTTAATGTGGTAAAAGAATAAAACCACCAACATAGATTTCTATATCCAGTGAAATTATCCCTCATTATTAAAGAAAAAAAAGAAGATATTCCTAGGCAAACAAAAACTGAAGGAATTTATCACTAGCTTAACTTCCCTGAAATAGATGTTTAAAAAGTTCTTCATGTAGGAAGAAATTTTATATATGTCAGAATTCATATCTAAATAAAAAGAAGGTCAGAATAGGAATAAATTAAGGTAAAATATTTTTCTATTTCTTATTCTTAATTGATCTAAAATATAACTCTTTGCTTAAAGTAATAAAAGAAAAATGTATTGGGTAATTATGGCATACAGGTAAGTGTAATAGTTATAGCATTATCACAAGCCAACAAGAGAGGGGAATTAAGCGTACCCCATTATAAGGTGCCAATGCCACACATGAAGTGGTATAATGCTATTTGATGGTGGATTTAGACTAGTTACAAATGCATATTGTAAACTCTAAAATAGTATTTTTAATTGAAATAAAGTTGATATACACAATGTTACATTAGTTTCAGGTGTACAGAATAGTGATTTGACAAGTATATACTATACTCACTATAAGTGTAGCTATAATCTGTCACCATAAAAAGCTATTACAATCCCATTGGCTATATTCCCTATGCTGTATAACCAAAACCTTTTTTAAAGCATAATTTGTATGCTAAAAGATAGAATGGAATAAGATAAATGCTCAATTAGAAAAAGGCAGAAAATGGCGAGGGAACGAAGCAAGGGCCAAATGTAACAAATAGATGAGTTATATATATGTTACATATTAATACAACTACATCAATCATCACTTTAAATTTAATGAATAAATACACCAATTAAGAGACAGAGACTGCCATAGTGGGTTAATTTTTTTTTTTTACCTTATTATATGTTGACTGCAAGGAATCAACTTTAAATAAAGACCTGCGTAGGTTACAAGTGATATGATAGAGAAAGATATAAGAAGGGCTGAAATAGCTATATTAATTTCAGACAAAATAAACTTCAGAACAAGAAATTTATGAGCAATAAAGTGGGCATTACAAAATAATAGAAGGGGCAATTCCCCAAGAACATGTTAGCAATCCCAAATGTGTATGTACTTATAAAGTATCAGAATACATGAGGTAAAAACCCCAAGGAGAAATAGACAAATCCACTATCAGTGTTGTAGACTAAAAATACTCTCTGTTGATAATTCATTAATCAAGCAAACAGAAAATCAGTAAGAATATAGATGACCTGAACAACACAATAAATTAACTTGATTTAATTGACACTTACAGAAAACTTTAACAACAACTGAATAAATGTTATTTTCCAACTCATATAAAACGTTCACCAAGACAGGACACATTCCAGGCCATAAAACATAATTTAGCAAATTAAAAACATATATACAAATATACTCGATAACATAATTAAAATAGAAATCAACAGCAAAAATATAACTAAAAAATGCTTTGACATTAAACACCACCCTTCTAATAACCAACAGATGTTTTTAAAATGCCTCAGTAGAAATTAAAAAAATAAAATCTTAAACTAAATGAATATAAAATTACAACTTATCAAAATTTTACTCATAATTTTGTGCAGCAAAAGCAGTGTTTGGGGGAGAAGTATAGCATGAATACTTTGAATACTTGTTAGAAAATAATAAAGATCTAAAATTAATATAACTAAGCATCCACCTTAGAAAACTGGAGAAACAAGAACAAATTAAGCTTTAAAACCAGGAGAAGTAAAACAATAAAAAAAAAAAAAAAAAAGCAGAAATCAAAGAAATTTAAAACAGGAAAAAATAGATAAAAATCAACAAAACCAAAGTTTGGACTCCTGAAAACCTTAATAAAATTGATGAACCTCTAGCCAGGCTAACCAAGTAAAAAGAGAGAAGACACCAATAACTAATATTATAAAGGAAAGACCTAGGACACTGACATACCAAATGCTGGCAAGTATAGGAGCAACAGGAAATCTCATTAACTGCTAGTGGGAATATAAAATGGTAAGACCGCTATGGAAAACAATTCGGCAGTTTCTTACAAAACTAAACAACTCTTAACATATGATCCAGTAATTATGCTCCCTGATATTTACCCAAAGGGGTTGAAAATGTAGGTCTACACAAATACCTGTAAATGGATATTTATAGAAGTTTCATTCATAATTGCCAAAACTTGGAAGCAAAATAAACTATGATACATTTAGACAATGGTATATTAGTGCTAAAAATAAATGAGCTATCATGAAAAGACACTTGAGGAACCCTGAATGCATGTTACTAAGTGAACAAAGAAAATTTGAAAAGCTACATACTATATGGTTCCAACTATATGACATTCTGGAAAAGATAACACTATAGAGACAATACAAAGATCAGTGGTGTACAGG
Source organism: Panthera uncia (assembly GCF_023721935.1). NCBI lineage: Eukaryota > Metazoa > Chordata > Mammalia > Carnivora > Felidae > Panthera > Panthera uncia. The sequence continues at coordinate 94,975,099 of NC_064811.1, read as the reverse complement.
GAGGGAAGAGGAGATAAATATAGGCAGAGCACAGAGGATTTAGGGCAGTAAAATACAAATGATCTTTGCATAATGCAGGAATTAGGGGTTCTAACTCCATAGCAGTTGAAAATCTACAAATAACTTTTGACTCCTTAAAAAGTTAACTATTAAAGTCAACTTAAAAGTTGACCAGAAACTTTATGGATAACATAAACAGTTAACTAACACATATTGTGTATGTTATATGTATTTTATACTGTATTTTTGTAACACAGTAAGCTAGAGAAAAGGAAATATTAAGAAAATTATAAGGAAAAGAAAATACATGTACCGTACTGTACTATATTTATATTTGTCCACTTATATGGACACTCATAATTCAAACTTGAGTTGTTCAAGGGTCAACTAATACTTGGTATATTATAATGATAGATATATGTCATTATGCATTTGTCAAAACCCATAGATTGTACAACAAGAGTGAACCCTAATGTAAATTATGGAGGTTGGGATTATGATGTGTCCAAGTAGATTCATCTAGAATAAAAATGCATCCTCCTGGTAAGTGATGTTAATAATGGGGGAGGCTGTGGGTGTAGATACACTGAGGTACATGGAAAATCTCTGTACTTTCCTCTCAATTTTAGTGTAAACCTAAAACTGCTCTAAAAAATAAAGTCTTAAAAAATAAGAAAAAAGGGGAGTTATTAGTACTGATCTTAGGCCCACTAAAAAGATTACAAGAGGATACTACGAACAATGCAATACCTATAGCTTGAGACCTTAGATTAGATGAAAATTTCCTTGAAAGACACAAACTGTCAAACTCAAAAAAAAAATTTAATAGGCCTATACCCACTAAAGATATTGAAGCAGTAATTAAAAACCTTCTTTAAAAAGAAAGCACCAGGTACAGATGATTTTGCTGGTAAAATTTTCTAAACATTTAAAGAATAAATAATACCAAATCTCTACAATCTCCTGAAGCTGAGAAAACACTGCCTAACTTATTCTATATAGTCCATAATGCCCTGATACCAAAACAAGAATATGGTATTACATGAAATAAAAGTGACATGGAATTATGTCATGAGCATAGATGCAAAGATATTCAAAAAACATTGGTTGGTTCCACTGATTCCATCAATGGTATATACAATTATACACCAGGATCAAACAGAATATATTCCAGGTATGCAAGGCTGGGTAATCAATGTAATCTAAAATATTAACAGGCTAAAAAAGCAAAATCATAAGATCATATTAATTAATAAAACATAATCCAACCCTCATTTATGACATACACACTCAGAAAATTATGAACATGGAAAACTTCCTGAACTGATAAATAATGTTTACAAAAAGCCTACAGCTGATATCATCATTACTATATAGGTGAAACAGAAGATTCTTTTATTCTAAGATCAGAAACAAGGCAAGGCAAGGATATCTATTCCTATTAACACTGTACTGGATTGCTGGATGTGCTAGCTAGTCCAAGATAAGAGGAAGCAAGGAAGGAAGGAAGGAGGGTTAAAAGAATGAAAGGAGGAAACAAAGAAGGGAAGGAGGGAGGAAGGAAGGAAAAGAAAGAGAGGCAGGGGTGGAGGGAGGGAAATAAGAGAAAGACAAATAATGTATGGTCTCACTTATATGTGGAATCTAAAAACAAAAACAAAAAAACCCCACAAAAACAACAACCAAAAAAATAGATACATAGAAGATATTTTGCTTGCCAAAGGTGAAGGGAGGGGGTGGGGAAATGGGTGAAAAAAAATGAATATAGTTACGATCACAGGATATATGGTCACTATACAAAAGTCAATTGTATTACTACATGACAATGAATAACTGAAATTTGAAATTAAAAAATCAACACCAATAAAAATACACCAAAAATTCCTTCTAAATATATCTATCAAAATATGTATAGGATCTGTATGCAGAAAACAACAAAATACCAGGGCACCTGGGTGGCTCAGTCAGTTAAGCATCAGACTCGAGCTCAGCTCAGGTTGTGAACTCACAATTCATGAGATCCAGCCACATATCAGGCTCTGTGCTGATGATGTGGAGTCTGCTTGGGATCCCCTCTCTCCCTCTCTCTCTCTCTGACCCTCCCCCACTGGCACTGTCCCTCTGTCTCAAAAAATAAACTTAAAAAAAAATAAAGAAAACAACAAAACGCTCATAAAAGAAATCAAGAAGATCTAAATAATGGCAAGATATTCCATGTTTATGGATTGGCAACTTGATTTACAGATTTAATGAATTTACAATAAAAATCCCAAAAAGTCATTTGCAGTAATGAACAAATTTATCCTAAAAGCTAATGTATGCAATTAAAAACAATCACGTAGGCAATTGGGACATCCCAGATTGGCTTGCAGACAAAGAAATCCAATTGTATTACAAATGAATGAAACATCACTGAAGGGTCTGAGGGAGAAGAAAAAAGTTAACTGATATAATTCTAAAAATGAGTGAGGAGTGATACATAAGAATTGAACTCTAGTTGATAAAGTTATTTCCTGTGAGGGTATGCATTAGCAATCCTAAAACCACTATACATGTATACTGGAATTGAACAAATAAATAGAAGACAGATTTAGGAAACCAGATTTTTCATGATTGGAATGGAGATTACACAAGCTGGTGAACAAGGCTAGAATTATCCACAGAGTAATATATCAGAGTTGAAGCCATCGGTATGAACTCAGGTTAAGCTTAGTATGGAACTAATGGTGATATGTGTAAATATATGTACAGACACAAATGCACACATACACATATCATATGTACATGAATAGAAGTATAGATATATCAAAGACTTTGAGTCTGGAGTTCTCTCTTGTCCAGCAAGAGAGCGGACACAGAATTGAATACAAGAGAGGCTAATGTCTGGGAAGAGACAAGAGCCCCAAGTAAGGGTCCTTGCTCTGTATTTATTAGGATCAAAGGGCTTACAAATGTGATGGACATACAGAAAGAGACAATGAAACAGTGATCATTAATTCAAGCCTGTCATAGAAGGGGGGTTTCAAAGACATGTGGGTTAGGGGTTTGGGTCAATTTAAAACAAAATCCCAGTGCTGAGCATATGGCTGTTTATGGCAGGCACCAGGCACCATGTCTGTTGATCTTAACTTGTTTATGGGATAACACAGATACAGCATACTACCTCAAGTTCAACAATGCACTTTTTTTTTTTTTTTTTGTTAATTAGCTCTGGGCAATTTCACCGTGCTGTGGTGGTCTTTCACCCTATTTACCTGTTTACCTATTCTCTGATGTGTTCGTCCTGTGGGAGCAGCTTCCCGTTCTATGCTTTTGTTCTAGCTGGGGGGTGCTTTTGCACTGTGGCTGCTTTCTGCTCTAAGCCTTGTTAACCCATTGGTGCAAGCTCAGGGAATTCTTAAACTTATTCCCCACTGAGATATATGTACATACACAGGTTACATACACATATATTTCCTTGCTCTGTCAACTGAGAGGGACTAAAGGCAGCAATATGCTCATAGCAATGAACACACAGAGACCATTGGTTTTGAATACCATTTATCAGTAAGAATAACCAGAGCTTCTTAAAGAAATGGCTAATTCTAGGATTGAGAGAGGGAATATACATGAGGATCCCAAAGCATCTTGTACTGTTAGAAAGCAAGAAAGTGCTAAAACAAACAGACAAACAAACAATGATGGAAATATGTAAAAAAAGATATAGAAGCCAACTGAAAAAATTCCCAATGACCAAAGACGGAAGAATATGAGCATAAAAAATATATTTATGAGTCCATAGAGGTATAATAAGTGATTGAATAAATAATAATTGGGTGAGAAAAGACAATTCTGCTGTGCAGAAAATATCCACATAATTTATGTAGATACACTGTCCTCAAAAAGGTACAAGATCACACAACATAACTACTCACTCCTTGAGTATCCTTCAGTGATGGCTACATATAATGATCTATTTTAAAGAGAACATATGGAAAGGGGAGAAAAATGAATTTCTTTACAGTGGAGAAACCTGACAACCAATGCCTCTGCCAAACGATCAAGGTCAACCTCAACCTCAGCAGTGATATGTCATGTTGATACTATGAATCCTTGATATGATGTGATAAGAATTACATCTTACCTTTGTGGTCTTCTTCCTTCAAACTATAACCCTAACCTAATAATTGATAAAAAAAAAATCGGACAAATCCTAATTAAGAGACATTCTACAAAATACCCAAGTGGTATTCCTCAAAATTCTCAAGATCCTCAAAGCAAGGAAATCCTGAAACCTGTCTTGACCAAGGAGTATCTAAGGAGACATGATAACCGTAAGTAATATAGAGTCATGAATAGAATCTTGGGACATAGAAAGGAGATTAAGTATAATGTCAGGAAATCCAAATAAAATATGGACTTTAGTTAATAATATATTAATATTGGTTCATTAATTGTAACAAATGGAACATAATAATATGATAATAATAGGGGAACCTGGGTGCATGGTACATGGGAATTCTTTTTACTATCTTCATATTTGTACTATCTTCACAATTTTTCTTTACATCTAAAACTACTCCACAATAAAAAATATACGAAGAAAAATAATGTGATTTGAGAAAATAATCAGTGACTACTTTTTTTTCCTTTTATTTATTTTTGTTTGTTTTGGCTTGGGACTTAGCAACACATTGGAAATGTATGTATTTTCCCCTTTGTCCATCAAAAATAGGACACCCAAAGATGTTTGTTCTGAAGTTTGGGCTTCATTAGAAAAGAGAAGTATTTATCAGGTTTTTCTGTTTCAGGTGAGTTCCTTATTAAAAGGAACATTAAATAGTGCTCTTGAAAATGGACCTTTGCCTATACATAATATAAAACAAAACAAAACAAAAAAAGAAATGAGATAAAGTAAATAAATTAGAAGCTATACATGGTAGTGGGTAATTTTTTAGACTTTGAAGTCACAGTTTATTCACATTTCAACTTTAGAACCTGATGCCTGTATAACACGGGTTAAGTTTGTAAAATCTAAATATTAACCTCTTTATCTGTAAAATGTAGATAATAATCATACCTTTCTAATAGTCCTTCAAGACATAAACTATCTAAATTACTTGGCATATAAAATGTGCTTAATAAATGTTAGTCAATATTACATTATTACCATTAACTCTCTTTTCACAGCCTCTTGGCTTCTTCTAATTTTTAACCACTGTAAAAATACAGTGCACATTCGGGCCACCTGGGTGGCTCAGTAGGTTGAGCATCTGGCTTCAGCTCAGGTCATGAACTTATGGTTCCTGGGCTTGAGCCCTGTGTCAGGCTCTGTGCTGACATCTCAGAGCCTGGAGCCTTCTTTGGATTCTGTGTCTCCCTCTCTCTCTGCCACTCCCCTCCTCATGCTCTGTCTCTCTCTCTCTCTCTCTCTCTCTCTCTCTCAAAAAATAAACATTAAAAAATTTTTAAATATAGATAGTACACATTCTATAAAACATGTTTTTATTAATTTTATGTATACACACATATTTTTGTGTGAATATACTTATACATACCTATGTCTATACAAATACTGTTTATTTTATTTGATTGTTTGACACCATGCCTTGCTATTTTTGCTTAAGTATACTAAAAACCTTTGTCTACACTTTCATGTTGCATATTACTTCTTGATATGGATCATATATAATTTATTGAGCATTTCTCTTTAGGTGGACATGTAGTTGTCTCCATTTTTAATCTTTTGAATGATGGTACTTTATGTATTTGTACACATTAGTAATAATAATAATAATAATAATAATAATAAATAAGATTTCCATAGTGCTTAATATGTACCCGATACCTTTATAAGTGATTAACAAATATTAAATCATTGAATACAACAACCCTATCTGTAGATATCCTCATCCCCACTTGACAAATATGGAAAAGAAGCACAGGGAGAATATCTAACTTGCCCAAGTTTTAATAGATGTTTCTTCTAACTTTATTTTAATGTCATAACTATATCTGAGGTTCCTATATCCCCCTGAGCCTATTTGATAAACATTTTTATATAAAATCATGCATTTGACATTTTAGATACAATTCCTTTTTATGTTTACTTATTTTTGAGAGATAGAGAGAGAGAGAGAGAGAGCAAGAGCATATGAGTGGGGGAGTGGCACAGAGAGAGGGAGACATAGAATCCTAAGAAGCTCCAGGCTCTGTGCTGTCAGTACAGAGCCCGACACAGGGCTCAAACTCACTAACTGTGAGATCATGACCTAAGCTGAAGTTGGACACCCAACTGACTGTACCACCCAGTCGCCCCTCAGATATATTAATATACAGTTATTTGTATCACCACCATTTATTTTATTTACTGATAGGATTATTTCACTTTCAAAATTGGTATTTAAATTATTTCATAGATACAAAAAGGAATAAAGATCAACATAATACACATTCATAGGCATATGTCCCAGTTTAAGGCAGACATATGACCAATATTGTTGGCACTTCTTGTGAACCCTTCCTGTTTTCATTCTCTTCCCTAACCCAGATCAAAGTAACTCCTATAGTTAACTTTCTGTTTGTCATTCTTTTTCATGCCTTTATAGTTTTATGAAGATATATGTATATATAAACTACATGGAGAATTGTCTTGCCAGTTTTTAAGCCATATATAAATATATCATGATGTGTATATATATTGTTTTTCAACTGTCTTTTTATTGCTTCATATTTTGTTTGTAAACTTTATGTGCAAATCAATAGCTCCAGTTTATTCATTTTAATAGCAGTAGGATATTTTGGGTACATGAACAGAGCACAATTCATTTATCTATTCTCTTGTTGATGAAATTTCAGATTAATTCCAGGATTTTACAATTGAGAAGAATACTATGGATGTTTTTATATATTCCTCCATGTGAATTTTTGACACACTTTATTTCAATACATACATCAGAGGAGAATTCTTGAGTCATGAGGTTAGCACACATCCTGAGCAGACTAAATGAGGGATACAGTAAGCAGAGTTAAGAATGCAGATATTAGAATCAGATTCTCTCATATAAAATTGACACTATTGACTCATGAGACTCATTTTCCTCCCTTATACAGTAGAGATACTAAAACTCGCCTCATGGGACTTCCATGGTCATTAAAGGAGCTAATATACATAAAGCACTTAATATTGCAGCTGGCATATAGAATTATATTGATAATTATTATTATCACTGTTATTAATATTATTTTGGTTTTTATTAATATAAGTATTAGGAGTTGAAATCATAGTGGTAATGAGAAGTCAATTCAAGGTCAAGTAGTTCATAGAAAAGACTTTGATTTTCTATGAGAATAGAAATAAAAGCAAGAAAAAGGAAGAAACAATTATATTAAAGATGCCACTGAGACTTTTCAGGAGAAAGAATATGATAGTTTGGAATATGTGCTTGTAATGGAGATTGTAAGAGGTGGTCAGACTCCAGATATATTTGGAAAGTACAAAAGCCAGGATTTGCTGATTTGTAGATAAGAGGAAAGTTAGGGAAGATTTTGAAGTGAGTATCCTAAATAGATGGAAGACTATAGAGTTGGCATAATTTAAAATAATGTATAATGAGTAGGGTTAGGGATAATCCAAGGAGGTCTGTTCTGGATGCATTAAGAATTCAAGTGGAAGAAACAAGAAGATAGCTGAATATTAGCAATTCCTAGTGCTGGTCCAGGCCATATATAATCTACATAAACATAGATATATAGGTTAAAAGAACACCGGTTATTAGAACATTTAAATTGATGAAACACTTGGGCACCTGGGTGGCTCAGTCGGTTGAGTATATGACTTTGGCTCAGGTCATGATCTCATGGTTTATGAGTTTGAGCCCTGCATCAGGCTCTGTGCTGACAGCTCAGAGCCTGGAGCCTGCTTCAGATTCTGTGCCTCCTTCTCTCTCTGCCCCCACCAGGTTCACACTTTGTCTCTTTCTCTCTCTCTCTCAAAAACAAATAAACATTGGAGGAGGGGCCAACATGGCAGAGAAGTAGGGGGATCCAAACTTCCCTCTTCTCTCAAACAAAGAAGTTAAAGCACAAGGAGTTTGAATCCCAAGATTCTGGGAGGAAAAGAGACCAGTTGTGCTTCCAGGGAACTGCCAGGACAACCTAACAGGCTATTATAGGGCTACTTCAATAAACAAATCAAAGCACACCTGGTGGAGGGTCCAAAACATCACTACAAGTAGGGAGATAACCAAAGTCACAACAGAGAGCAAGTAATACTTTCCAAAAAGCATCTCCTAAAGGGTTAGGCCCTGGACAGTGTATGACTCCTCTTTAATATAGTAATGCTCGCAGGTTCAGGGCACATAACAAGCTTTTAAAACACATAAGAGACAGAAAAGTAGTCAAAATGATGAAATGGAAGTATTCTCCTCAAAAGAAATGTCAGGACAAAATGATAGCTAAATAATTGATCAAAACAGATATAAACAATATAACTGAACAAGAATTTAGAATAATAGTCATAAGATTAATTTCTGGGCTTGAAAAAAGCATAGAAGACAGCACAGAATCTATTGCTGCAGAGATCAAGGAACTAAAAAATAGTAATGATGAATTGAAAAATGCTATATATGAGGTGCAAAATAAAATAGAGGTGGTCACAGCAAGGATTGAAGAGGTAGAAGGGAGAATAGGTGAATTATAAGATAAAATTATGGAAAAAGAAGGAGCTGAGAAAAAGAGATAAAAAATTCTGGATCATGAGGGAGGAAATTAGAGAATTAAGTGACTCAATGAAACAGAACAATATCCACATCATAGGAGTTCCAGAAGAAGAATAGAAAGGGGCTGAAGGTGTATTTGAACAAATCATAGCTGAGAACTTCCCCAATCTGGGGACAGAAACAAACATTGAAATCCAGGAGGCACAGAGAACACCCTTCAGATGTAACTTGAATTGATCTTCTGCATGACATACCATAGTGAAACTGGCAAAATACAAAGATAAAGAGAGAATTCTGAAAGCAGCTAGGAATAAATGGGCCTTAACATACAAGGGTAGACACATAATGGTAGTAGCAGACCTATCTACTGAAACATAGCAGGCAACAAAGGAGTGGCAGGAAATTTTCAATGTGATGAACAGGAAAAATATGCAGCCAAGATCCTTTATTCAGCAAGCCTGTCATTCAGAATAGAAAGAGAGATAAAGGTCTTCCAAAACAAACAAAAACTGAAGGAATTCATCACCACTAAACCAGCCCTACAAGAGATCCTAAGGGGGACTCTGTGAGTGAAATGCTGCAAGTACCAAAAAGGACATGAGACATCATTACAAGCATGAAACCTACAGATAACACAATGACTCTAAAACCATATCTTTCAATAATAACACTGAATTTAAATGGACTAAATGCTCCAATCAAAAGACACAGGGTATCAGAATGGAGAAAAAACAAAAACAAAAACAAAAACAAGATCCATCTATTTTCTGTCTACAAGAGACCCATTTTAGACCTGAGGACACCTTCAGATTGAAAGTGAGGGCATGGAGAACCATCTATCATGCTACCAGAAACCAAAAGAAAGCTGCAGTAACCATACTTATAGCAGAAAAACTCGATTTTAAACAAAAGGCTGTAACAAGAGATGAAGAAGGGTATTATATAATAAATATGGGCATCTATCCATCAAGAAGAGCTAACCGTTATAATGTCTATGCACCAAATTTGGAGGCACCCAAATATATAAAACAATTAATCATATACATAAGCAATCTTATTGGTAAGAATGTGGTAATTGCAGAGGACTTTAATACTCCACTTACAACAATAGACAGATCATCTAGGCAGAAAATCAGTAAAGAAACAATGGCCCTGAATGATACACTGGACCAGATAGACTTGACAGATATATTCATAACTTTAAATCCTAAAGCAGCAGAATATACATTCTTCTCACATGCACATGGAACATTCTCCAAGATAAATCACATACTGGGTCACAAAACAGCCCTCAATAAATATAAAAGAATTCAGATCATACCATGCACACTTTCAGATCACAATGCTACGAAACTTGAAATCAACCACAGGAAAGAGTTTGGAAAACCTCCAAATGCATGGAGGTTAAAGAACATCCTACTAAAGAATGAATGGGTCAACCAGGCAATTAAAAAAAATTTTAAAATATACAGAAACAAATGAAAATGAAAAGACAACAATCTAAACCCTTTGGGATGCAGCAAAGGTAGTCTTAAGAGGAAAATACATTGCAATCCAAGCCTATCTCAAGAAACAAGAAAAATCCCCAATACAAAATCTAACAGCATACCTAAAGGAACTGCTTCTAGGTTCTGCTTCTAGAGCAGAACAGCAAAGAAACCCCAAATCCAGCAGAAGAAGAGAAATAATACAGATTAGAGCAGAAATAAACAATATAGAATCCAACAACAACAACAACAACAACAACAACAACAACAGAACAGATCAATGAAACTAAGAGCTGGTTTTTGGAAAAAATAAACAAAATTAATAAAACCTCTAGCCAGGCTTCTCAAAAGAAAAGAGAGAGGACCCAAATAGATAAAATCACAAATGAAAATGGATTTATTACAACCAAACCCTCAGAAATACAACCAATTATCAGAGAATACTTGGTTGAAATATATGCCAACAAACTGGACAACTTGGAAGAAATGGACAAAGTCCTAAACACCCACACACTACCAAACTCAAATGGGAAGAAATAGAAAATTTGAACAGATTCCTAACTGGTAAAGAAACTGAATCATTTATCAAAAATCTCCCAACAAATAAGAGTCCTGGACCAGATGGCTTCCCTGGGGAATTCTACCAGACATTTAAAGCAAAGTTAATACCTATCCTTCTCAAGCTGTTCCAAAAAATAGAGATGGAAGGAAAACTTCCGGACACATTCTATGAAGTTAGCATTACTTTGATTCCCAAACCAGACAGAGACCCCAGAAAAAAAAGGAGAACTACAGGCAAATATCCTTGATGAACATGGATGCAAAAATTCTCAACAAGATACTAGCAAATTGAATTCAACAACATATATAAAGAATTATTCATCATGATCAAGTGGGATTCATTCCTGGGCTGCAGGTCTGTTTCAAGATTCGCAAATGAATCAATGTGATACATCACATTAATAAAAGAAAGGATAAGAGCCATACGACCCTGTCAGTAGATGCTGAAAAGCATTTGATAAAATAGAGCATCCTTTCTTAATAAAAACCCTCAAGAAAGTAGGGATAGAAGGAACATACCTAAACATCATAACATAATAAAAGCCATATATGAAAAGCCCACAGCTAGTATCATCCTCAATGGGGAAAAATTGAGAGCTTTCCCCCTGAGATCAGGAACTCGACAGGGATGTCCACTCTCACCACTGTTGTTTAACATAGTGTTGGAAGTCCTAGCATCAGCAATCAGACAACAAAAGGAAATCAAAGGTATCAAAATTGGCAAAGAGGACATCAAACTTTCACTTTTTGCAGATGACATGATACTCTACGTGGAAAACCTGAAAGACTCCACCAAAAGAATGCTAGAACTGATACATGAATTCAGCAAAGTCACAGCGTAAAAAAATCAATGTACAGAAATCAGTTGCATTTTTATACACCAATTATGAAGCAACAGAAAGAGAAATAAAGAAACTGATCCCGTTTACAACTGTACCACGAACCATAAAATAGCTAGGAATAAACCTAACCAAAGATGTAAAAGATCTGTATGCTGAGAACTATAGAAAGCTTATGAATGAATTGAAGAAGACACAAAGAAATGGAAAAACATTCCATGCTCATAGACTGGAAGTATAAATGTTGTTGAAATGTCAGTACTATCCCAAGCAATCTACACATTTAATCCAATCCCAATAAAAATTGCACCAGCATTCTTCTTGAAGCTAGAACAAAAAATCCTATAGTTTGTATGGAACCACAAAAGACCCTGAATAGCCAAAGTAATACTGAAGAAGAAAACCAAAGTGGGAGGCATCACAATCCCAGACTTTGCCTCTACTACAAAGCTGTAATCATCAAGACAGTATAATATTGGCACAAAAAAAAAAGACACAGAAATCAATGGAATAGAATAGAGAACCCATAATTGGACCCACAAATGTATGGTCAACTAATCTCTGACAAAGCAGAAAAGAGTATCTAATAGAAAAATGACAGTCTCTTTAGCAAATGGTGCTGGGAGAACTGGACAGCAACATGTAGAAGAATAAAACTAGACCACTTTCTTACACTGTACACAAAAATAAACTCAAAATGGATGAAAGACATCAATGTGAGACAGGAAACTATCAAAACCCTAGAGGAGAAAGCAGGCAACAACCTCTTTGACCTCAGCTGCAGCAATTTCTTACTCAACAAGTCTCTGAAGGCAAGGGAAATAAAAGCAAAAATGAACTATTGGGACCTCATCAAGATAAAAAGCTTCTGCACAATGAAGGAAACAATCAACAAAACTAAAAGGCAACTGATGGAATGGGAAAAGATATTTGCAAATGACATATCAGATAAAGGGCTAGTATCTAAATCTATAAAGAACTCACCAAAGTCCACACCTGAAAAACAAATAATCCTGTGAAGAAATGGGCAGAAGACATGAATATACACCTTTCTAAAGAAGACATCAGATGGCCAACAGACACATGAAATGATGCTCAACGTCACTCATCATCAGGGAAATACAAATCAAAGCCACACTGAGATACCACCTCACACCAATCAGAGTGGCTAACATGAACAAATCAGGAAATTATAGATGCTGGCAAGGATGTGGAGAAACAGGAACCCTCCTGCACTGCTGGCAGAAATGCAAACTGGTGGAGCCACTCTGGAAAACAGTGTGGAGGTTCCTCAAAAAATTAAAAATAGAACTACCCAATGACCCATCAATAGCACTGCTAGGAATTTACCTAGGGGTTACAGGAGTGCTGATGCATAGGGGCACATGTAACCCTATGTTTATAGCAGAGCTTTCAACAATAGCAAAATTATGGAAAGAACCTAAATATCCATCAACTGATGAATGGATAAAGAAGATATGGTTTATATATACAATGGAATACAGCTTGGCACTGAGAAAGAATAAAATCATGCCATTTGCAGCAACATGGATGGAACCGGAGGGTATTATGCTAAGTGAAATAAGTCAGAGAAAGACAGATATCATATGCTTTCACTCATAGGTGGATCTTGAGAAACTTGACAGAAGACCATGGAGGAAGGGGAGGAGGGGAAAAAGTCACAAAGAGAGGGGGAGGGAGGCGAACCATAAGAGACTCTTAAATACAGAGAACAAACTGAGGGTTGATGAGGCGGGGGAGAGGGTAAAGAGGGTAAAGGTGATGGGCATTAAGGAGGGCACTTGTTGTGATGAGCAACTGGGTGTTGTATGTAAGCCAATTTGACAACAAACTATATTTAAAAAAACAAATAAACTTAAAAAATAATAAAATAAATTGATGAAACACTAAAGAAAGATGGCTCTTAAACTTACAGCCAGCATACCCACATTATACACTGGAGTAATAAAAAGAGGAACTAGAAAGGAGACTGAGAAGGCAACCAGAATAAAGGAGGAAACCTGAGACAGTGTGGTATCCTGCAAGTTTAGTGAGGAAAAGGTTTTTCAGTAAGAAAAGTGGCCACCAATGTTAGATTTAGTTCACAGGTGAAGTAAGAAGCATGAGAATGGACGAGTAGATTTACTGGTTGAGTAGATTTACAGGGAAGTTACTGGTGAAAAACCGATACATTTGGTGGAGTGGTGAGAATGGATATGTGACCTATGTGGGTTTAAATAAGTACTGAAATTAGAGGCAGTGAGGAGAAAACATTCTTTCCAAGAGTTTTTGTCTGAAGTGAAGTAATAAACTGTTTGATAATATTTCTAGGATTTGTTATTGTTACTTGTTTTTGTTAGTGTCACATGGTCTTTGTAAGGACATTCAGTCTGCCACACTGTCAAAAACAAAAGCCACTAATATTGATTATATATGTTCTGCCTTTGATCTTAATACCACTTCATAATTATTTACTTTCTTGGTCTTTTCAGGAAATATGCAGTCAGAGGACCCAACTATCCTGCTTTTATCTTTCATTTATTTTTAATGTATATTTTCTCTGTATTTTTAAAATTGGCTTTTTTCTCTAATATTTTGAAACCATTTTCCTAATTCATTTTCAATACTGTTTTTCCCATAAATGAATCCAAATCTGCCTATTTTTCTTAGTAAAGTTAACCATAGTCCAGAGACTTAAAAATTCAGTAATCTCATTTCTCCATATCATTTATTTAAAATGGTTTTAATATCAACTTCTTTATTAATTCAGTAATTGTCTTAAAGGTGAACATTTTACATTTCAAAGAGAATTTTTCAATATTGGGAAAAGGGTGAATTTCTCTCACTTCTCTTCCTTCCTTCCTTCCTTTTCTTCCTTTTACTTGGAGAGATCATTAAAATATAGATTACTCAGCTTCTCCCCCAGCTTCTGATTCAGCATATATGGAGTAAGGATGAACAATGTGCATTTCTAGTAAGTTCCTAAGATATTCTAATTGTGCTAGTCTATTAACTACACTTTTAAAAGTACAGTGCAAAAGATTATCATCTGTAAAATTCTTATTTTTGTAATTTATTGTCTTTGATTACATTCATCATTAACTTTAATAAATATTTTGAATGTAGTATGTATGTTTGGTTATACACTTATATAAGTGTAAATATACACACATAAAATATGCATATCATAAATCATATGTACATATTTCATGTGAAAAAAATTAATTTTTACTGAAATTTTCATAAGCTTTTAAATATTTTTGCTTTTCATGAGCTTTTGCTGAGAGAGAGGGTTTAAAATTTTTTCTTACCAATATTGTGTTTTTGTCAATTTCACATGCCATTTTCTATTATTGTAATTTATTTCAAAGTTAGTTTCATAGGTTGATAAAGTCTAATGTTTGCTGAGTAGATTATGACTTCTCTCAACATAAAATATTTATTTGTCCTTTTTAATATTTCACCTTGCCATTTGCAATAACATGGATGGACCTAAATGGTATTATGCTAAGGTACATTAGTCAGACACAGAAAGACAAATACCATATGATTTCTACTTATATGTGGAATCTAAAAAAATAAAACAAACATGCAAAAAAATGGAACCAGAATTCTAAATAGAGAATAAACTGGTACTTTTATTCAGTTTGCATAAAAAGTGAGGTGAGGTGGGTAGGGAATTGGCAAAATAGGAAAAGGGGATTAAAAGCTATAAACTTTCATTTATAAAATAAATAAGTCACATAAATGAAAAGAACAGGATAGGGAATATAGTCAGTAATGTTGCAATATTGTTGTATGGTGACAGATGGTAACTACACTTATTGTGGTGAGCATAGCATAATGTATAGAAACGTCAAATCACTCGTGTGTACACCTAAAACTAATATAACACTGTATGTCAACTATATTCTGATTTAAAAAAATTTTTAATGTTTATTTATTTTTGAGAGAGAGACGGAGCATGAGTGGGTGAGGGGCACAGAAAGAGGGAGACACAGAACTTGAAACAGGCTCCAAGTTCTAAGCTGTCAGCACAGTGCCTGATGTGGGGCTCAAACCCACAAACCACAAAATCATGACCTGAGCCAAAGTCGGATGCTCAATCAACTGAGCCACCCAGGCGTCCCTGTACTCTGGTATTTTTAAAGCATGTATGTTTAAGTATAATCAATGTGTGGTGACATGTCAAGCTTGTGGAGATTTACATTCCATTTTCACGTGAAGTATTTACCACTGGATACAGGAACAAACCAAAAGATTTCACCTTGGCTTCTACTGCCTGATAGTCATATTTATGCATCTGCCCTCTTTTTTTTAATTTCTGCCTGGCATATATTTTTCTGGTTCTGTATTCTTAACCTTGCTGGGTCATTTCGTTTGCTTTATAATCCTTATACATAGAATTTGGCTGAATTTTTGCCTGTTGTTTTTTTAATTTTATTTTTAACCTTTCTTAAAAGTCTCAGAATGTAGTATGAAAATATAACCAGTTCGCACATGATCTTTGAAATTATTTTTGGTAACTCTTTTCTCTTACTTTTTCATGTTATTCTTCCATTCCCTCTCATAGTTATTTGAATTGTTTGAGATGTCTTTTTCTTAAGTCTCTCTCTCCCTTCCTCTTTCTCTTTTTCCCTCTCAAAGTTCTATGTATCTATTCCTATTCTTTGACTTATACATTAAGAACATATTTAAGTTTACATGCTTTCCATACTTTGAATTCATAACTATAAACTACAGCATCATTTTGCTCCATATCCTCCACTCTACCATCTAATTCTTTGTCATAAATAGTAATATATAATTGTTTTTAAGGCTTTAGTCTATGGTACAATTGATAATCTCACATTTATTTTCATGATATTTTCTTACCATTACTTCTTACAAAATATATATTTTGGCTTAGTTTTTTTGTCTGTTTTAATCACACTCCTTTAAACATTTTAACTCAATTTGGTTTTGAAACAATGATTCTACATCCATTATGAACTAGCATTCAAGAGTGGGGCAAAATATAGAACTAATAACCACTTGAACATGTCTGAGAATATGATAATCTTTTGTGTTTTCTTTAGTTAATTTTTTCAAATGTTTATTTATTATGACAGAGAGAAGGAGAGAGAGTACAAGACAGGGAGGGACAGAGAGAGAGGGAGAGAGAGCCCAATGTGGGGCTTGATGTCATAAATCATGAGATCGTGACCTGAGCTGAAATCAAGAGTCAGACACTTAACCAACTGGGCCACCTAGGTGCCCCTCCTGAGATTTATTTGTTTTACATTTTCAATATCATTCTACTTTCCTTGGGATTTTTGAGTTTGGAACTACTTCCCCTAGTGTTGACTCCTTCCATTTATATTTGTAATCCAGTGTGAACGCATAAGCCATACTACTTATAATAATTATTTTATTTTGTCTTGATTTTGTGGCTATATATATATATATATACACACACATATGCATAAGTGCATAAAGTCTACTAATTATAAACACAGAGCACAGTTAACCCACTCCATTTTACATATGTAGGTACCTGTACAACTACCACTCAGATAAATATTTACAACATATTTTCAAAACTCCAGATGTTTCCTACATGCTCCTTGCCTTACATATCCTGTTGAAGAAAACACTATTATGACCTTTGTCAACATAGATTATTTCTGTCTATTCCTGAACTAAATACAAATTGAATAAATATATATTTTATATCTAGTTTCTTTCACTCAACAAAATGTCTGTATGATTTACCCATGTGGCAGTTGTCAATTCTTTTTCAGTTGTGTGTAGCGTTCTGTTGCACATACCCACAAGTTTCAATCCATTCTTCTATTGATAGACTTAGAGGAGGATTTCCATGTTGCTGGGATCCCAATCACTAAGAAGGAAATGCTACCTAAGTGGCTTTCGTATCTCTGAGTGGGCATTTTGTTGCACTCAAGAGTGAAAAATTATTTTGGGGTGACAAGGTGGGGAACTAGAAGCTCAAAGAAAATTGCCAGTCACGTCTTTCTGGCATCACAGTGTCTATTCAGAACCCCACAATGGAAAATTTTATGAGGGAGCCAGCTGGCACAGTAACTTTGTCATTTGCAGAGCCCCAGCTTCAACATCCTAAAGCATAGCATGGTAGGTTGGGTTTTATGTTGAAACAGAAGATTTTAATAACCAGCACTGATGTCAGCGGCCTGCTTCTAGCCATTGTTGGAGAGAGACAAGATGTGGGGTTGAACAAGCTTGTTTCCTTATCTTATGGTGACTGTAAGCTATCTATCTATGGGTCTATCTATTGATCTATCTATTATTTTAAAGAATGAGAGAGAACAGAAATGGAGGAGAGGAGCAGAGGAAGAGAGAGTTAGAATCTTAAGTAGGGTTCACGCTCCACTGAGCCATTTAGGTGCCTCTGTAAGCTATTTAAATGTCTTTCCTAATATCTTGTTTATCAGTACAACTGCCTCAGAGAACAGAATGTCATCCTTCTATCTCCCTTTATTCTTCCTCTATGGATGCCGCATGAAAAAATATGTCAAAATGTGCTCTTCTATTTTCTTGAGCCCCAAAATTCATATTACAACATTTCCCAGTAAGGTCAAGGACTTTGTTTAGAATCTAGGTGTGGTTTTTACCTGGAAGACAAATGCCATTGCTAACTTCTGCTCAGTGTTAATAGAAGAAGAATGGTTTGACTAACATTCTGTTTAAATTGCTGAGCTCCTTCTTGCTTTAATTGATGACTTCTGAATTCAAAAATTTCAGGGTATCCTTTGAAGAAAATCTCTTATTTTAGTTTTTTGTACTGGGACTTAAACTACACCATTTTCCATGCTCTTTTATTTACTGTAATATGCAATTCCCTTGAAATCAACCATCTTGTCTTTTCAGTACCTTTATGAATATGCTCATATATGTATTAACATATTAATAAATTTTAGTAGGAAGGAGAAGTAGATAGTTTGATTCAGATAATCATCTTGATGCACTTTCACTTTTCCTTAACTTGAAACCATAAATTATCTTGTAGCTATATAGTTTTTCCAAATCAACAGCTAGGTGAGTAGACTCTGACAATTAGAGTGTAGGGAAAAGAGAACACAAAGATACTCGAAGCATGGGATACTGTAGATCATGTTGGGTAAGTTGGGTTCTTGTTGGAAATAAAAGGTTACACTTAAAGATTATAAATTAAACAAAAATAAACTTCTGGGAATAAAATAAACCTGTTTTCAGCTATATTTTTAACTGCGTAGGGCTTCTCATGCTTTGGAGTGATTTTTATGCAAGACTTTCAAACCTACATTTCATAAAAGAGATGGTCTTACATAGAATTTCAAAGGATAGAAAGAGTAACCAAAAAAAGATTAATGATTTTCTTCACAGAAAAAAAAAAAAAAACTTGATAATTTAGATTTGGATAGCACTAAACCAGTGGTTCTCAAATTTCATGCAATAGAATAACTTGGAGGGCTTGTTAATACACAAATTGTTGGAAACCTATCCCTGGGTTTCCCATTCCAGTCTGGGGTTTGGAGCAGCACTGAAGGCCTGCCTTTCTGAAAAGTTCCCTGGTAATACTGATACTGCTACGCAGAGACTCCAGGTTGAAAACCCACTGCTGTAAAAAGATATTGCAAAATACATAATCTATCAAATAGAAAGATAAGATAATCATTACTCAATTAGCAATAGAATATATAACTAAAATTGTGTAAGGCAGATTCTGTATACTCTTAAATGTGTTAGCTGTAATTTAATTAGTCTTAATATAACCTAGATGTACACCTATGTGCCTGTTCTCAAATTCTACAAACCTATCACCTCAAGGTCACTCCCTGTTGACCTTTTTAAATTCTGACCTGTAGAAAGCATCTGAGGGAGATCTAATGACATAGTGAGTACATTGAATAATGAAAACAACACAAACCATGCACTCTATAATATAGTAAACAAAATATTTTATATATATACAACAATTTTACTTATATATTTTTCTGTGCCTAGAATCATCATTATTTATAAGGTCCATGCATATGTCACTGCTGAGAGTCTATAAAGAGGAAAACTTAGAAAGTACATGCAGAATGCAAACAGCAGCCTTGAGAACAGTGAACATTAATTCAAAGTGTCTGCAAAGAAGGAGAGTGTTAATAGTTTTATAAATATAAGTATTTTTTTCATAATGGAAATCTTTTTCACTTTAATATCAATATGGATATATTGATATTATATCTATATCTATATCTATATATATAGATATAGATATAGATATATATTTTACACTAAGAATGTCCATGATTACCTATGACTGCTTAGAGAGAAATGTTTTAAAACCTACTGTGGAACAAATCAGGTTAATTCATAGCAATCCTCAAGGTCTGCCTATAGGGCTACACAAAACTATCAGAAGATATTTATCTATGACAACTTGGGTTTGGTTACCTGACTATCCAATGACCAGAGAAGGAGAGAATCGTCAGGTTTAGAGACAGTTTTATGTCAGGAGGAGGAAGGAGCAAAGCAAGGGCTGAGGAGGAGAACTGGAGAATGAGTGGTAACTTGTAACCGGGTGGCCTCAGGTAGGGAGTAGTGTTGTTTAGTAATAACATTGCTTGAGAAATGAACAGGTCCTCTACTCTGTCAAAGAAGGAATCAGAAGATATTAATAGAAATTATCATCATTTCTTTTAACAAAGGATGTCACCAATAATGAAATTATTTTGTGCCTCTGTCAATCCCAGAAAAAAAAAAAAAGAAAAAGAAAAAGAAAAAGAAAAAGAAAAAGAAAAAGAAAACAACAGGAAGATGTGAAATCAGTGAAATAAATCTATTTTTCTTTAAGTACAAAGTCTTACCAACAGCAAAATGTGTTCTTCTTACCTTTTTTTTTTTTCCTCCAGGAGAAATGGAATGTGGCTTTAATAAAGTAACTTACAAAAAAAAAAAATGTGGAAGGCCTCAGTACTCAGTGGTGAGAATATTGAGAATTGTCAAAGGGAGAGACTCATTAATCATAGCCCCGGGAAAGAGGGCCTAACAACCCTATAGCATCCTTATGCATCTTATCATCCCAACAGCTGACCTTTCTAATTAGAGGTGAAACAGAGGGAAGATGGTGGCTTAGGAGGATGCTGGGCTCACCGCATCCTGCGGATCACTTAGATTCCACCCACACCTGCCTAAATAACCCAGAAAATTGCCAGAAGACTAGCAGACCAGATTCTCCGGAGCCAAGCGTAGACGAGAGGCCCACGGAAGAGGGTAGGAAGGGCAGAGAGGCGGTGCGTGCTACAGGGACTGGCGGGAGGGACCAGGGGCAGAGGGGCAGCCTATCAGCCAAGCAGAGGCCCCGAGTCTGGCTTGCAAAAGCAGAAGGGCCGGAAGGAGTGTGTTCTGACAGCAAGCGGGACTTAACATCTGGAAGGTTGTAAGTTAACAGCTCTGCTCAGAGAACGGGAGGGCTGGAGGACAATGGACAACGGGAGGGAGAGTTGGTGAGCCCCGGATGACAGAGCTCAGCTTGGCGGGGAACAAGGCACTCACCAGCGCCATCTCCCTCGCCAGCCAAAATCCCAAAGGAACCTATTCCTGCCAGGGAACTTGCTTGCACCGGCAAACACCCAATGCTGTGCTTCTGCGGATCCATCCCTCTGGTGGCAGCTCTGACTCCCTCCTGGTGCAGCAGGGCCCCTCCCAAAGCAGATCTCCGAAGAAAAAGGAAGATGGAAAAGCAAGCTGAGCCTCCCCCTCCTGCCCCTGTGCACCTTGCCAATCCAGAGCAGCTAATACCCCAGATCCCCAGCACCACAAGCCTGGCAGTGTCCAAGTAGCCCAGATGGGCCACGCCACCCCACAGTGAACCCCGCCCCTAGGAGAGGGGAAGAGAAGGTACACACCAGTCTGACTGTGGCCCCAGCGGTGGGCTGGGGGCAGACATCAGGTCTGACTGCGGCCCCGCCCACCAATGCAAGTTATTCCAGACAGCACAGGGGAAGTGCCCTGCAGTTCTGTACCACTCCAGGGACTATCCAAAATGACAAAACGGAAGAATTCCCCTCAAAAAAACCTCCAGGAAATAACGACAGCTAACTAACTGATCAAAAACGATTTAAATATAAGAGAAAGTGAATTTAGAAAATAGTCATAGAATTAATCGCTGGGCTTGAAAACAGTATAAAGGACAGCAGAGAATCTATTGCTACAGAGATCAAGGGACTAAGGAACAGCCAGGAGGAGTTAAAAATGCTATTAATGAGCTGCAAAATAAAATGGAGACGACCACAGCTCAGATTGAAGAGGCAGAGGAGAGAATAGGTGAACTAGAAGATAAAATTATGGAAAAAGAAGAAGCTGAGAAAAAGAAAATCCAGGAATATCAGGGGAAAATTAGAGAACTAAATGATGCACTAAAGAGAAATAATCTACGTATAATTGGTATTCCAGAGGAGGAAGAGAGAGGGAAAGGTGCTGAAGGTGTACTTGAAGAAATAATAGCTGAGAACTTCCCTGATCTGGGGAAGGAAAAAGGCAGTGAAATCCAAGAGGCAGAGAACTCCCTTCAGATGTAACTTGAATCGATCTTCTGCACAACATATCATACATAAACTGGCAAAATACAAGGATAAAGAGAGAATTCTGAAAGCAGCTAGGGATAAACGTGCTCTAACATAAAAAGGGAGACCTATAAGACTCGTGACCAATCTCTCTACCGAAACTTGGCAGGCCAGAAAGGAATGGCAGGAAATCTTCAATGTGATAAACAGAAAAAAAATATGCAGTGAGAATCCTCTATCCAGCAAATCTGTCATTTAGAATAGAAGGAGACATAAAGGTCTTCCCAAACAAACAAAAACTGAAGGAATTCATCACCACTAAACCAGCCCTACAGGAGATCCTAAGGGGGACACTGTGAGACAAAGTACCAGAGACATCGCTACAAGCATGAAACCCTCAGACATCACAATGACTGTAAACCCATATCTTTCTATAATAACACTGAATGTAAATGGACTAAATGCGCCATCCAAAAGACATAGGGTATCAGAATGGATTTAAAAAAAAAAAAAAGACCCATCTATTTGCTGTCTACAAGAGACTGATTTTAGACTTGAGGACACCTTCAGATTGAGAGTGAGGGGATGGAGAACTATTTATCATGCTACTGGAAGTCAAAAGAAAGCTGGAGTAGCCATACTTATATCAGACAAACTAGACTCTAAATTAAAGGCTCTAACAAGAGATGAAGGGCATTATATAATCATTACAGGGTCTATCTGTCAAGAAGAACTAACAATTATAAATGGCCATGTGCTGAATACGGGAGACCCCAAATATATAAAACAATTACTCACAAACATAAGCAACCTTATTGATAAGAATGTCGTAATTGCAGGGGACTTTAATACCCCACTTACAACAATGGACAGATCATCTAGACACATGGTCAATAAAGAAACAA
The DNA here is from genome assembly GCF_023721935.1 of Panthera uncia. Classification (NCBI taxonomy): domain Eukaryota; kingdom Metazoa; phylum Chordata; class Mammalia; order Carnivora; family Felidae; genus Panthera; species Panthera uncia. The sequence continues at coordinate 94,952,055 of NC_064811.1, read as the reverse complement.
GGGCCCTGAATGATACATTGGATCAGATGGACTTGACAGATATATTTAGAACTCTGCATCCCAAAGCAACAGAATATACTTTCTTCTCAAGTGCACATGGAACATTCTCCAAGATAGGTCACATACTGGGTCACAAAACAGCCCTTCATAAGTATACAAGAATTGAGATCATACCATGCATACTTTCGGACCACAATGCTATGAAGCTTGAAATCAACCACAGGAAAAAGTCTGGAAAACCTCCAAAAGCATGGAGGTGAAAGAACACCCTACTAAAGAATGAATGGGTCAACCAGGCAATTAGAGAAGAAATTTAAAAATATATGGAAACAAACAAAAATGAAAATACAACAATCCAAACATTTTGGGATGCAGCAAAGGCAGTCCTGAGAGGAAAATACACTGCAATCCAGGCCTATCTCAAGAAACAAGAAAAATCCCAAATACAAAATCTAACAGCACACCTAAAGGAAATAGAAGCAGAACAGCAAAGGCACCCCAAACCCAGCAGAAGAAGAGAAATAATAAAGATCAGAGCAGAAATAAACAATATAGAATCTAAAAAAACTGTAGAGCATATCAATGAAGCCAAGAGTTGGATTTTTGAGAAAATAAACAAAATTGATAAGCCTCTAGCCAGGCTTCTCAAAAAGAAAAGGGAGAGGATCAAAATAGATAAAATAATGAATGAAAATGGAATTATGACAACCAATCCCTCAGAAATACAAGCAATTATCAGGGAATACTATGAAAAAGTACATGCCAACAAACTGGACAACCTGGAAGAAATGGACACATTCCTAAACACCCACACACTTCCAAAACTCAAACTGGAGGAAATAGAAAGCTTGAACAGACCCATAACCAGCGAAGAAATTGAATAAGTTATCAAAAATCTCCCAACAAATAAGAGTCCAGGACCAGATGGCTTCCCTGGGGAATTCTACCAGACATTTAAAGCAGAGATAATACCTATCCTTCTCAAGCTACTCCAAAAAATAGAAAGGGAAGGAAAACTTCCAGACTCATTCTATGAAGCCTGTATTACTTTGGTTCCTAAACCAGACAGAGACCCAGTAAAAAAAGAGAACTACAGGCCAATATCCTTGATGAATATGGATGCAAAAATCGTCAACAAAATACTAGCAAATTGAATTCAACAGCTTATAAAAAGAATTATTCACCATGATCAAGTGGGATTCATTCCTGGGATGCAGGGCTGGTTCAACATTGGCAAATCAATCAACGTGATACATCACATTAATAAAAGAAAAGAACCATATGATCCTGTCAATCGATGCAGAAAAAGCATTTGACAAAATTCAGCATCCTTTCTTAATAAAAACCCTCGAGAAAGTAGGGATAGAAGGAAGATATTTAAAGATCATAAAAGCCATTTATGAAAAGCCCACAGCTTTTCATCCTCAATGGGGAAAAACTGAGAACTTTCCCCCTGAGATCAGCAACTCAACAGGGATGTCCACTCTCACCGCTGTTGTTTAACATAGTGTTGGAAGTGCTAGCATCAGCAATCAGACAACAAAAGGAAATCAAAGGCATCAAAATTGGCAAAGATGAAGTCAAGCTTTCACTTTTTGCAGATGACATGATATTATACAGGGAAAATCCAACAGACTCCACCAAAAGTCTGCTAGAACTGATACATGAATTCAGCAAAGTTGCAGGATACAAAATCAATGTACAGAAATCAGTTGCATTCTTATACACTAATAATGAAGGAACAGAAAGACAAATAAAGAAACTGATCCCATTCACAATTGCACCAAGAGGCATAAAATACCTATGAATAAATCTAACCAAAGATGTACAAGATGTATGCTGAGAACTATAGAAAGCTTATGAAGGTAATTGAAGAAGATATAAATAAATGGAAAAACATTCCATGCTCATGGGTTGGAAGAATAAATATTGTTAAAATGTCAATACTACCCAAAGCTATCTACACATTCAATGCAATCCCAATCAAAATTGCACCAGCATTCTTCTCGAAGCTAGAACAAGCAATCCTAAAATTCATATGGAAGCACTAAAGGCCCCGAAGAGCCAAAGTAATTTTGAAGAAGAAGACAAAAGCAGGAGGCATCACTGTCCCAGACTTTAGCCTCTACTACAAAGCCGTAATCATCAAGACAGCATGGTATTGGCACAAAAACAGACACATAGACCAATGGAATAGAATAGAAACCCCAGAACTAGACCCACAAAAGTATGGCCAACTAATCTTTGACAAAGCAGAAAAGAATATCCAATGGAAAGAAGACAGTCTCTTTAACAAATGGTGCTGGGAGAACTGGACAGCAATATGCAGAAGAATGAAACTAGACCACGTTCTTACACCATTCACAAAAATAAACTCAAAATGGATAAAGGACCTGAATGTGAGACAGGAAACCATCAAAACCCTACAGGAGAAAGCAGGAAAAGACCTCTCTGACCTCAGCCGCAGCAATTTCTTACTTGACACATCCCCAAAGGCAAGGGAATTAAAAGCAAAAATGAACTATTGGGACCTCATGAAGATAAAAAGCTTCTGAACAGCAAAGGAAACAACCAACAAAACTAAAAGGCAACCAATGGAATGGGAAAAGATATTTGCAAATGACATATCGGACAAAGGGCTAGTATCCAAAATCTATAAAGAGCTCACCAAACTCCACACCCGAAAAACAAATAATCCAGTGAAGAAATGGGAAGAAAAGATGAATAGACATTTCTCTAAAGAAGACATCCGGATGGCCAACAGGCACATGAAAAGATGTTCAACATCGCTCCTCATCAGGGAAATACAAATCAAAACCACACTCAGGTATCACCTCACGCCAGTCAGAGTGGCCAAAATGAACAAATCAGGAGACTATAGATGCTGGAGAGGATGTGGAGAAATGGGAACCCTCTTGCACTGCTCGTGGGAATGCAAACTGGTACAGCCACTCTGGAAAACAGTGTGGAGGTTCCTCAAAAAATTAAAAATAGACCTACCCTATGACCCAGAAGCAGCACTACTAGGAATTTACCCAAGGGATACAGGAGTACTGATGCATAGGGGCACTTGTACCCCAATGTTTATAGCAGCACTCTCAACAATAGCCAAATTATGGAAAGAGCCTAAATGTCCATCAACTGATGAATGGATAAAGAAATTGTGGTTTACATACACAATGGAGTCTTTCTCATACACAATGAGAAAGAACGAAATATGGCCCTTTGTAGCAACATGGATGGAACTGGAGAGTGTTATGCTAAGTGAAATAAGCCATACAGATAAAGACAGATACCATATGGTTTCACTCTTATGTGGATCCTGAGAAATTTAACAGAAACCCATGGGGGAGGGGAAGGAAAAAAAAAAATAGAGGTTAGAGTGGGAGAGAGCCAAAGCATAAGAGACTCTTAAAAAACTAAGAACAAACTGAGGGTTGATGGGGGGTGGGAGGAAGGGGAGGGTGGGTGATGGGTATTGAGGAGGGCATCTTTTGGGATGAGCACTGGGTGTTGTATGGAAACCAATTTGACAATAAATTTCATATATTAAAAAAATAATTAGAAGTGAAACAAGGTCATGACAATTAGTTTTTAATGGAGACCACATGAAATGGAAAGCAACTTTGCTAGAGGAAAAGAAGTGAGAATGTTTAAAGAACAAGGTATCTTCCTATGGGAGAGGTGGAATTTTCCCAAGGGAAGGCAATAGGCCTGGCAGTGGAAGAGAAGGAAGGAAATTGGTGGGGAATGAGAGTGAGGTGAGGAATGGAAGGAGGAAATGCTCAGGGACTTCTTCACTGTGAAAGTATAGACATTTAAAAAGGGATCAGTCTCTGTATAGATGTAAATGAAATTCCAAGATACCTAGTAAATAACTATCATTCCTACATGAGAATTTTTTAGGAAAGAAACTTGCAGTTAGTTCCAGGGAAGTTGAGGGAAAAGGTGGACTACAGGAAGGGAAGCAAATACACTCAATTCTCCCAGCTACAGAGACCCAAGAGGGAGCCCTATGTCTCCATTATTGTTACATTGTGGTCATTAAAAGCAGGGAGATTGAAAAATACCCATTCAAAATATTCCATGGTCTTAGGGGAGTGTTCTTTGAGGGAAAAAAATCATGAGAAATAGTAAGTGAAAATCTTTTGATTGTCCCAAAAGGCATCCAATGGTTTCCCTTGAGTAGGGCCTCAGAAAATTCCTCGGAGAAATAAATGGAGTTTGCAAGATGTATGTGTTTGACTGTGCATGTGTCTTGCATTTTTTTCCTGAACCTGGGCATACTTTTTTAGTGGTTTGTACCTAATTGGATAAATATACAGAGAGAAGTTACAGCACTGCAATGCAGAAAAAATAAGAGTTAACTTTCCCAGGATAAAAAAAGAAATGGGAAACATTTTGTTTCTATTGTTTAGGGCACTGTTAGGTTTGCCAAAAAACAAAAAAAGAAAACAAATTAAAAAGCTAAGACCTGAGTTGTCATCAATAAGGAAACATAAAACCAGGATTGCAGCAATGGAGACCTGCTATGGGATTATAAGACTAAGTCTGTGGCTGGAAGCAATGTGGAGAAGCCAGGTCTCAGATGCCCTACATTAAACTAGGACCCATGTAGCATGCTAAAATGATCTCATCAGTGTCCATTCACTCCTGGTAAAAAAACAAACCTAAATTGCTTTTGGAAGAAATTACCACAAATTGGGTACAATTTAGATATAGTTTGTAAAAAATAACTAAGTATATCTTATAAATGAGCTTCAGCAAAAACCACAGATTTAAACTTTCAAAGACTTTTCATTTTGGAATTATATAAAGAATATAAAAAAGCTAAATCTGATCATTTAAAAATATAGAATTAAAATTAGCAATCAAAAAATGTATTATGAGTTAGAGGGTAGAAGTGAAGGAATAAATTAGAATAAAGGACAGAAAGACAGTATGTTGGAAACATGAAGTAAGCTTAGCAACCTGGAGGATAAGCAGCAAGATGGGACCAAGGATTTGTAAGGAGCATGTGGTGAATTTCAAAGTTATCACCGATATTCTAATTTTTAAATTGACAGGAGGGTTCATAAAAGCTCACTTCAATATTATCATAATATATTATTCTATTTGGAAAATCACAGTATTCTCTCATTCCTTCTTTCTGTTTATTTATCTCTTTCTCTGGTTTTTTCTCTCTCTTTTAATTACTATAATAAACCAAGGAGGCACAGACATGCTTTTCAAGGAATATTAAGATTTTTTATTATTAGAAGTCTTCTTAGGATATAAGACAAAGAAGGAGGGAAATGACCATAAAGTATTAAAAGTTAAGCCAGAAATTTAATTCTGCAGAGGCTGGTTCAAGTATCTTGATTTTTTTTTTACAAATTTATTTCACAGCATTTATTGAGTACCTACATTAGCAGGTGTTCTAATAGACATATACAATTAAGTAAGACAAGTTCCTAGAAGATTATTTTCTAGGAAACAAAAATGGATGAATCCACTTTTAAAATGGATGAATAAATGTATAATGTGTTATAAGAGTTACGGAAAATAAGTAATTATATAATGTGTTGGGCATTGGGAGTATTAGTCTACCTATCCTGCCATAACAAAATGCCAAAGACTAGGTGCTTAAATAACAGAAGATTGTTTCCCATAGTTCAGGAGGCTAGAAGTGTAAGATCAAGGGGCCAGCAAGGTGTGTTCATTCTGAGGTCTCTTCTCTTGGCTTCTAGGCAGGTGCCACCTCAGTGAGTGCTCACCTGATGTCTTTTGGCACATATGTGGGGGGCAGGGGTGTGGGGAGAGAGACAAAGGGAGCAAAAGCTCTCCGGTGTCTCTTCTAATAAGATCATTAATTTCATCATGAAAACCTCCCTCTCATGATCTCATCTAACCCTAATTACCTCCCAAAGACCCCATAACCAAATACTATCACATTGGAGGTTAGCATTTCAACATCTGAATTTGGGGAGACAAACATTCAGCCCATAATAGAGGGGGATATCAATAATGTTACTTTAGGAAAAATGAATTATCTAGTTCTTTGGGGATTCAACCAGAGATCAAATAATATAATTTCAATATCATTTCTCAACAAGTGCACTACTTAACAACTGTTTCACCCTAACATTTAAGGAAGTTACATACATACATGTTATGTTAGTTTATATATATGAAGGGGGCAGATGAAATTGCAATATGAATATATATCTTTTACCTCATTACACTTCTGATTCTTAAGAAGCTGCCATGACATTTAATTGCATATCTAGGTAGCTACACTGTGGTGAGCATAACATAAGGTATAGAGAAGCTGAAACACTATGTTGTATGCCTGAAACTAATGTAACATTGTGTGTAATCTATATTCAAATAAAAACAATTAAGTGATTTGTACATCTATTTACTAAAAATTACTAAGACATCAAGAGTTACACAGAAAGTGGTAGAATGAAATCAAATTGTAATAGATGTTCCCTATTTAAACAATTTTATAATTCTTGCCATTAAAAATTCGCTTAGAGCACAGAACCATGTATTTCAGAGAATGACATTTAAAAAGAAAAATGAGAGAACTATTTGGCATCAATTCATGATTTTGGCTCAGGGGATTTTCCCTCTCCCTCTCTCTCAGGCCCTCCCATGTTCGTGGGCTCGTGCGCGCTCTCTCTCTCTCTCTCTCTCTCTCTCTCCCAAATAACATATAATGTTATTTGTGTGGTTGTATTAGATTTTGGATTTTCTCTAATTTTTAAATTTCAGATTTGGTGTCCGGTTACCTCAGGGCTCAGGCAAGGAAAGGCCAAATACAGCCTCATGCTTCAGAATATGATTCAATCCCCTAAAAATTAATAGAAGGTAAATTCCTATAATCTTAGATCACGAAAAATAAAGCTGAGAATAAGCCACAAAATAGGTAGATAAAAGTGACTTGTCAGCATATAGGAAGCTAAGAGTAGATTCACTCTCCCTTGCCTCTGTATCACCAGAAGGATTAGTTGTATGTATGTATGTATGTATGTATGTATGTATGTATCTATCTATCTATCTATCTATTCCTGCCTGAGAAAAATATTCCCCCTCAGTTTAGAGAATCTGATATTTGCAACAGAAAAACATCAGCGAGAAGAGGATATTTTGGAAAAGTTTCTCCTAATTTTTAAATTTTATGTGTGGCTGAAACATGATTAATCTGTAAAAGAGCACTTATTTTGTAGCATTATAAACACATCAGTTGAGTGTATTATCATAATAATAGACCTGGCTATCACTGATTGAACACTTAGTATGTACTAAACACAGTCACGTATTTTTAATGCATTTTCATTTAATTTTCATAAAAACTCAATGTGCAAATATTATTTTTCTCATATTAAAGGTTATAAAAACTGTACAAAAATTACAGGGTTAATTATAATCCCCAAGATCACATATCTAATAGTGTAGCTTAAATTCAAATACACTTAAAAAAATAGACTTTGAGGGACGTTTTAAGTTTACAGAAAAATCAAGCAAAAACTTTCCTATCAGTTACCCCTATTAACTTCTTGCATTGGAATAATATGTTTGTTATAATTGATAAGCTAATATTAATAAATCATTAACTAAAATCCATAGTTTACATTAAAATTCAGTTTGTACTGTACATTCTATGGGTTTTGACAAATGTGTAATGACATATATCCACCATTACAGTATCATACAGAATAGTTTTACTGCCCTAAAGTCCCGTGTGTTCCACCTATGCATCCCTCTCTCCCTCCCCTGGAGCCTCAGGTAAACACTTATCATCTTACTGTCTCCATAGTTTTGCTTTTTCCAAAATGCCATATAGCTGAAATCATATATGTAGCCTTTTCAGATTGGCTTCTTTCACGTAGCAATATACAATTAAGTTCCCTCATATATTTTCTTGTTGTTTTTTTTTTTACCCAAAAAATAAGTTTATTTTCAAAATCAGGAAACAACCAGCAATGAAAAAACAGCGTTAGGTGAACATTTCATTACGCACTATTTTATTTGGAAAGATAAAATCTCAACAGATAAAGATTAAATAATGAATAATGTATTCTTTTAATTTTTTTTATTTATAATCCAAGTTAGTTAACATATGGTTCCTTCATGTATTTTCATTGGCTTGATAGTTCATTTCTTTTTAGCACTGAATAATATTCCATTGTCTGGATGTACCACAATTTACTTACCCATCACCTACTGAAGGAAATCTTAGTTGCTTCCAAACTTTGGCAATCATGAATAAAGCTGCTATAAACATCTGTGTGTAGGTTTTTGTATGGACATAAGCTTTTACTTCATTTGGAAACAAACAAATGAACAAACATGGAACACAATAGCTGGATCATAGAGTAAGAGTTATGTATATATGTATGTATGCATGGATATTTGTTTGTAGTATACAAATATAGACTAAATTGAGAAAATTAGGTGTGTATAAAAGCTGCTGCAGGTAATATAAAAATATTTCAACTAAAATTTTGGCAACATTCCTATCAACATGTCAGAGAAATAATTTATATTGAAGGGCCAAGCAAACACTAAAAAAAAATGATAATAATAATAATAGAGGAAGAGTCAAAAGCAGTATGTTAAGATATCATGGTTTTCTTTCTCTAGAGCTCTGTTCACTAATCTATACAAATCAGAGGTTTTTTTGGTATATTTCAATCTGGGGTGGAACTACAAAGAATATCATCTTCCCAAACTCTCCTGGCATGATATAGCCTAAGTTAACTCTAAGTACATTTCTGTCAAGCATTTGGAGAGTTAATCCCAACATACATTGAAGTTTTTGGATGTTCAAAACTGTCTGTGAGACTCTAAAAATAAAAGGAAAAACAAGTCCCAGGGCACCTGGGTGGCTCAGTCAGTTGAGAGTCTGACTCTTGATTTCAGCTCAGGTCATGATCCCAGGGTCATGCGATCAAGCCCTGTACTGGGCTCCATGCTGAGCATGGAGCCTGCTTACGATTCTCTCTTTCTCCCTCTACCCACTCCCCACCCACACTTTCTCTGTCTCTCTAAAAAAACTGAAATAGAAAACAAAACAAACAAAACTTCAGTTCCTACTATATCTTGTACATGGTATAGGTATTCCATCACCTTCCCCAAAATATAAACAACTAAATTCCAGTCAAAACTATGTTCAGAGAAGCAGAAAAAGAGGTGATTACTCATAGAGATGACTACTTATAAGGAGAAACTGAATTTTTCCCATAATGAGTATGTATTATTCAATTACCAAACTGCTCTGAACAAAATAAAAAATGGCTGTGAGATAATTACATACTTGTGGTTTTATAATACAGTTTGAAATGTCCTCTAGATTTTTAAACAATTTTCTCTGCAAAAAGAAATAGACTTATCTAGTGTTCAACTCCAAAGCACTTTTCAAATATTACATGCTGTACCATTTAGAATTTATGTAACATTTAGGGATCTTACTGAGCTGGAAAATAGAGAGATGCTGTTTTTTTTTTTTTTTTTTCCAATTAGTTCTTCACTCATTTTCCAGTCTAGTAGCAAAATACTGCTTAGAAAGTGAAAGTCAGAAAAAATGCTATAGGCTGTTCATGGTTTCCACTGGGAAGACCAAGTAGAAATACTTGATAAAATTTATATAGGTCTGAGGCAAAGGCATCTTAGCGTCAGAAGTAAAATATTTTTTAAACTGGTTTTGCAAAGTAACTGTAAATATGCTCTCTGAAGATTGAAAATATGTCAGATATGTTGCATAAATTGATTTAAAAAGCATAATATTATGCAAATTTTTATAAATTAAGTTCATGGTCTAGTTATCGAAGCACCCTACCAAAAATTAAAAGATGTTCTAAGGAATTCTGAATCTCATTATTTATCAGCAAATAACTGCTGGAAAAGGCTTTAGACAAGTAATCTTTCTAGGGCCAACATTTCTTTACACTTCAATTTCTCTTCAAATACAGCAGTGCTCAGATAAGAAAACAGAATTCAGTGAACATCTTAGAGGGCAATCCTAGGGAGTAGAAGTGTGTGAGTCTCAAACAAAGCATACTTTATTTAGATAGAGGTTGACTCTTTGTCCACTTCCCATAATCCCTGTGGTATAGCCATCTACTGCAGAGAACTGGGGAGCTCTCTCTCCAGACCCAGAGCACACTCCACTATGGTATCAGGACAATCAATTCAAAACACACTCTGCACTACATGCTACGTAGATACTATGCCACTGCATAATTTTATTTATCTGAGAGAAATTATTCTATTTTATATGACTGAATTAAATAGCATCTCATAGATTGAAAGAGTTAAAATAGCTAGGAAAATTAGTTAACTTACATTCATGGAGCAACGTGAATTAAATGAAGATCAATTTTTTAAAAGTCATACATTTTAATATAATCTCTAGTCTTTGCATCTTTCTACACAGTTCATACATGGCAGTGTATTTTGTAAATTCAAATAAATTGAAAGGTACTAATTTTTTTGTTTTAATTTAAGAGATGGTGTTTTGTGTTGAGAGAGAGAGCACACACGTACATGCATGGTGGTCAGGGGCGGGGGGGACAGAAAGAGAGGAAGAGAGGGAATCTTAAGTAGGCTCCACACCCAGCATGGAGCCCAATGCAGGGCTTGATCTCATGACCATGAGACCATGCCTGAGCCGAAATCAAGAGGCTGACACTTAACTAACTGAGCCTCCCAGGCGCCCTTAGAGAAGGTTTTTTGTTTGTTTTTAGGTTTTTGTTTTTGTTTTTTACACATAATTCTTATGACATAAACATAAAGCTTAGTCAAAAACAGTGATTCCAATTTCAAAATCATTTGTTCATCATTCCAGATCTCAAATTCTTATTCCTATATAATAATTCCTGTATAATATCACCACCACCCCCAAAGAAAAACCCAGCAAAATGAAATCTTTTTGCTCTGAAAAACACCTGGAAAACACAAGAATTCACTTTATAATCATCCAGTTTGAATTACTATTTCCGGCTATCTACTATAAGGCTGAGAGATGGCTTACATATTGATCTTGGACGTATGTACAGTTATACTGATAGTGCTTAAATGTCATTCTGTGAATTAGCTAAGACTTATTAACAAGCATGTTTTCTGCCTATATGCAGCAATTATATATGATACTATTAGCAGTATCAATTAAGATAAAGTAATAGCCTAATTGAATGCATGAGGAGTCTAATGGCTTTACTTTTCCTGATAATGGATTGCACTCTATCCTCATGTACAATAAGGTAGACACAGGATCAATAGAATTTTATGCTTAGAAAAACTACTAGCCCGAAGGACAACAATACCTAATTTAGGACTCATTATACAGGTTTTTATTTTAACCAGTGAAAAATACACATAAAATTAAACAGTCATTTCTAAAAACCAAAGTTCATGTCATTTCAGCCAAAAAAAACCAGGACTTTTATTATTTTTTTTTATATTTCTATGTATGAAGAGTTCATCTTACAGCTCTAATAATTCAGTTCAAACATTTTGTCTTGTTTTGAATTTGCTGTTTGACATTTTTACATTATACAAAATGAAATTTGGCATGGGTGAGACAGTATACCAATATTCCAGTTGCATAACTCAATTACCCATGATAAAATCTGAGGAAAAACATGAAGTTATTGTAACTTGTCTGAGCACTCCCCTGGTAAACTTATTTTGGTAGAGAAACTAATCTTTATTTTTCAGAGCCTTTGAGAATGATAGTGTCTCATATCAATCACTGCCTTGCATTTGACTATAAAACAGCCTTGGGAAAGCTTCAGGCTTCTAGGTATTTTCCAATATTCTTGATAGAAGCAATTCTGGGAAAGCAGGAAGGATGACAAATGTATTCAAGTAGTTTCAGTAGGTAACCTACTCAGATGAAGCTAGGGTATTTTTAAGCAACTACAGAGTGAATGAGCTCTGCCACAGTCTAAGCTTTAACTAAAGCTTTGTAAAATTCTTAAGTCTTACTTCTTGTACTTCCCTCATCATCTAAGTCAATAATGGGAGATACTAACCAGAATGGTAGCTATTTCATAGAAAAGGAAGAGGCTTGTTGTGAGAATGTTACATTGCAGTAGTCACAGTCCACAAGTGTACAGAACAATGACACGGGAGACTTTTAGTCTCCAAACACAGTACTAGTGCTCTAATTTAGCACACTATAAATTTAAATATTCATATTTTAGTGGAATATGGGTCAATAGGCACAGACACAATTAGTTAGGAGTGAAAACTGGCACAAACTAACTGGAGAATAATTTGTATGTGCATGTAAAATGCATGTAACTGCTGACTCAGCAATTTAATTGCACTACCTTATGTGAATATACTCATAAAACTTTTCTGAGATGTATTATAATGTAGCTTAGCTTGAAATAGCAAAATTAGGATACATTCAAAATGTGAATAAATATTTGAGTGATTATTAAATAATCTATAGTACATATACATGAGGTATATCTACATGTATAAATACAGAATATTTGCAAAATATATTATTATAATTAAAGGCTGAAGTACACACAAGATTTAGTGTACAATCTCATTGTGGAAATAAAATTAAGAGTATAAAATAAGAGGGACACCTGGGTGGCTCAGTCAGTGAACCATTCGACTTCAGCTCAGGGCATGATCTTACAGTTCGTGAGTTCGAGACCTGCATTGGGCTCTGTGCTAAAAATATTAATATATACTATACTAAAAAAGTATATAGTTGCATAATTATTCATAAAGTAGTTTATGTTAAAATAAATATTCATTTTACATGACTATACATTTTTTATCTAGTTATTACATTTTTGGTGGCAAAACCATTTTAATTATCTAAGCATCTTTATCAACATAATTCTTTCCTGGGTTAGAGAATTTCAATCCTGAGATATTGACCATTGTGAGTTTTTGAGAAAAACAGAAAATAAATCAAAAATAGTATTATAACTATTTTGATTATTTTGTTACATAGTTTTAATAACATTAATTTATATTAATGTTCATTAATGGCATCTGTTACACTATATCATGTTCATTGAGGTTCTTATGGCACATGAAGCAAGCATAAGAGAAGACTGTTTTCAGTGGACGGCTTCCTAAAATTTCTGAATCAAATCGATCAGGTAGAGTACACTACAGGCTGTGTTTCACACAATTAAATCTTCAAGTAGAAGTTAAAAGTCATTTCTACTGTCTTAATGTAGAAGACATTGAAATAATGCTTTATAACAATAATATTTTTCTTATTTTCTTTGCCTTTTTCATCTTTTATCACATTATAATAAATAAAATTATACTTGGCAATGGAGATTTGTCCCATCCTTATATTTCCAAATATAGTAATGTCATTTTCTGGACTAGGATATATATTTGGAAGACTGTATTAACTAAGTTGACGTACTTAATTTAAATTGTCAGATGGACAAGATAAATATAGAAATGTTAATAGCAAATTTAATAGAAATTTAATCTTGACAGAAAAAAAAAGTCTCCTTGTAAGCAAATGTTTTATTGCAGAAGTACCAGTACACAGGATAATACATAGAATGATGATACAGGAGTAATTATGACCCTCAATTATAGCACTTAAGCACACAGCACATAAATAAAAATATTATTTTTACATAAAGAGTTCTTACTGAATGTAGGAAAATTTTTGTATATAGCAAACAAGCAAATAATAAGTGAATGAATAAAAATTACTAACTATCTACAATGCTAAAATATTCATAGGACTTTCAGAAGGTGGAGTAAGACCCTGAAAAAATCCTTTCATGAAGAAAAGCTGTGAGAACTATAGCAAAAACTATCAAAATCAACTTTTCAGGACTGAAAATTAAACCAAAGATCTGCAACAATCTAAGGAGTGTTTACTTAAGAAAAACAGCTAAATTTCAGTAAGAACAGTAACCTCTGTGGCATTTTAACCTTCTCTAATTCTTTCTCTTGCCAGCTCTGTGGTAGGTAGTCTTAAAAACCAAGACCACCCTATTAGAGTAGCATTGAAATTTAGCTGTCAAGTAGCCTCTGAAAGGTGCAGAACCAGTTTAGAGCTCCACAAAAGTCCCATTCCCAGAGAATGGTCACTATTTTGTTTTTATATTTTTTATTCTAAAAAATCAAAGTTTGATAATACATTTTTGGTGAGGTTTCTTTTTTTTTTTTTTTAATATATGAAATTTATTGTCAAATTGGTTTCCATACAACACCCAGTCCTCATCCCAAAAGGTGCCCTCCTCAATACCCATCACCCACCCTCCCCTCCCTCCCACCCCCCATTAACCCTCAGTTTGTTCTCAGTTTTTAACAGAATGGTCACTATTTGATCTGTCTAGCATCTTGCTGAAAAGCTCCATTCTCAGGGCCTGTGTTTATTTGACCTGATTCAGAGCTTACTCTGTGCAAATAGTCTTATTCCAAAAGGATTTGTTTAAAAAAAATAAGTGACAATTGTTTAACATCACAGCTGTCTGAGACATCATTACCAGCTAGGACTGTCAGGAGGCAGATCAAAAAACTTGAAACAAAAGGAATTAATGTTCACAGGACACTGAAAAGATCCGGCAAACTGGGAATATCTAGAAGGCCACTTGCATACACAGGGTGATGCACTTGCTCAGGAAAGACCAGCAAAGGCCTTAATTTCTTATCTCTGGCCAGCCTTATCTTAAGGCAAGCAGAAAATGAATAAGGCAGAAATGCAAACTGCCTACTAAGAGTGTTGAAGTCATAACATGACATATACAAATAGCTCCTCAGTGAAAGCTGGGAATCTTATTAGTTCAAGGTATTTAAGGAAATCTCTGCCTAATAATTATATGAGCACTAAGCTAATCAGGCAGAGACTTCAGTGGCCACATATAACAATACAGATTTAGAGAATTAGTCCAGAAAAGTCTCTAAATAAACAAACATCAAGAATAGCCACGGCAATCCCTGCGTGAAGTAATGTGAGTGTGTGGGGGGGTATCTGATTTCTAAAATTGCCACTTTGCATTTTTAATACATGTATCTGCTTCAATAATGTATATAGAAAACTCACAAGGCAACAACAACAACAAAACCCAACAACAAAAACCCACACAGTTTAAGAAATAGGCAAAGGATATGAATAGGCATTTCTCAAAACAAGAAGTACAAGTGGCCAATAAACACATGAAAAGAGGCTTAACATTATTAGCCATCAGGGAAATTCAAATTGAAGGCACAAGATACTCTTTGCTTGCCCTGTGATAACTATAATAAAAAAAGACAGATAATAAAATGGGTTGGTGGTGTTGTGGAGAAATCTGAATCTTCATGCATTGTTAATAGGGACATAAAAGGTTGCTTGCTGCCTGTTTGGAAAAGTGTGACAGTTCTTCAAAAAGTTAAATACGGTTATCATATAGTCCAGCTACTCTATTCCTAGAGAATTGAAAGCATATGCGCGCGCGCACACACACACACACACACACACAAACTTACACACAAATGTTCATAGTAGCATTATTCATAGTAACCAAAAATGGAAACACACATAGGTGCATCAACTGATAAAGAGATAAAGTGTGGCACACCATACAATAAAATGTTATTTTGGACAAAAAAAATAAACAGAATTGTATTACAAATGAAAATCTAGGGATCAGGAGTGTTCAGCACTATTGAGTCATTGCTATTTCCTTATCTTTTCAATGAACAGAGCTCAGAAATATATATAATGTGTGTGCATGTATGTATCTCTGTACATACACATATTTGTTTTTATTTTCTTTATAACTATATTTTCAACTACATACTGAAATCCATAAGTTCAGACCAATATTTTCAATGCCAATCCAACACTAGAGTCCATTCCCATTTATTTTTTTCTCTTGTAACTCTTTATTCCAATAGTGAGAAATATGGCTCCTATTATTGTCATTATTTTTACTTATTCAATCAATAACTAAACCAATGTTCCATAGCTGGCAGCCAACCACTCTCCAACCCCAGCATAAAAGCATTTCTCCTCACTTTGATTCTAACATCCTTTCCTAGACCACTACTATCTCTACCTTCTGTACAAACGACCTCTTCACCCAAATCAGGCTTCAACCCAGCATGCCATGCTAACACCCCTCCCTACTCATAGACAACATTTTTACTCTACACAAACTTCCAATACACTATTCAGGATGAAACACCCTAGCGGTGCCATCTTCCTCACCTTACTGGTGTTACCTCATCCTGTGTCAGGCCTCCAATGTCACCTTGCTCCCACAATTGCTTTCCTTACCCCACTTTGGCTTCAGTGCTATAGTGTAGAACTCATGCATCCCAAACTCCACACAGATATCATTCTCACACACTTTAACATCTGACACACATAATGGGTCACCCTCCTACTCAAATGTCCTCCTCACATTGTTTTGTCTCTGAAGACTTCCTCCACATCTGTCACAGCTCCCCACCTCCTGAATGGCTATCCTCCTCACACTGGTCCAGTTAAGACACTCCCAACTGTCACTCAGCTGTCATCACAGCTAAATCTCACATGATATCTATCTTCCTGGGGCTCTTCAAAACAGACTGAGGGAAGGAGAGGGAAAAAAAGGAAGGAGGAGAAAACAGAGAAGAGGAAAAGTTCTAATTTCCACCATATACTGAGAACATCTTACAATGTTTATACATATGTGCCATATCTTAGATTTTATAATACTATGGTATATCAAAATATAATGGTTTATTAAATATTTTCCAGTTTAAAGTGTGTTTTATTTCTAATTATTTTTCACAGTTAGAAACTCAAAGAGATCGGGACTCATTAGGTGGCTCAGTCAGTCAGGCTACCAACTTTGGCTCAGGTCATAATCTTGTTCATGGGTTAGAGCCCTGTGTCAGGCTCTGTGCTGACAGCTCAGAGCCTGGAGCCTGCTTCAGATTCTGTGTCTCCCTCTCTCTCTCTGTCCCTCCCCCACTAGCGCTCTCTCTCTCAAAAATAAATAAACATTAAAAAAATTAAAAGAAACTCTAAGAGGTCAAATAATTATATTACTTTTAGAACTTTAAATGTACTTTGCAGGGTGCCTGGGTGGCTCAGTCAGTTGAGTGTCTGGCTTTGGGTCAAGTCATGATCTTATGGTTTTTGAGTTCTAGCCCCCCATTGGGCCCTGTGCTGAGAGCTTGTAGCCTGGAGCCTGGTTTGGATTCTTTGTCTCTCCCTCTGTCTCTCTCTCTTTCTCTCTCTCAAAAATAAATAAACATAAAAAAAAAATAAATTTACTTGGACAAATTGTTTTCTTGAGCTCTTGTGGTCATTTAAATTGCACTGGCATTTATATTACCATCTCTTGACCTTTGGCTGGGGCTATACGTATACCGTATAATATGAGAGATAAAATGAAGCATATCAATTTATTTGGTCATTGGTTACCAGTAGAATTTGCTTTTGTTTGTATTGTAAAAACACTTGCAACTGCAAGTAATCACTTGGAAACTGCAAAAACAGTGAGACATATTTGTATCTTCTAGATTTTCTCTCATGTTTCTTTAAAAAAAAAAAGTTTTAATGTTTATTTTTGAGAGAGAGAGAGACAAAGCATAAGCAGGTAAGGGGCAGAGAGAGAGGAAGACAGAATCCAAAGCAGGCTTCAGGCTCTGAGTTATCAGCACACAGCCTTACATGGGGCTCAAATTCACAAACCATGAGATCATGACCTGAGCTGAAGTTGGACACTTATGTCTATTTCTATGCTAGTTTAATAGGTTATCATCATAAAACATACTGATATCTTATTTACAAAAGTCCTCTTCCATGCTTTTTTTTTTTTTTTTTTAATTTCTTGGGGCACCTGGGTGGCTCAGTTGGTTAAGCATCTGCCTTTGGTTCAGGTCATGAACTCACCATTTGTCAGTTCGAGTCCCACGTGGAGCTCTATGCTGACAGCCCAGAACCTGGAGTCTACTTTGGATTCTGCCTCCATCTCTCTTTGTTCCTCCCCCACTCGCACTGTCTCTCTCACAAAAATAAATATTTTAAAAAATAATACACAAATTAAAAAAATAAAATTTCTATGGCATTTCTTTTGCAGATTAATTTTACTATAATTTTTTTTCATTAAAATATCACACACATTGATTGGAATTGTGCTAAATATGCACATTAATTTTGGGAACATGTAAAATTATTTTTCTATAGGACATTTAGTCAGAACTTTTATTTGTGGCCTTAGATTTTCTCATCCTTTAAGTTTATAAATCCTGCAGATTTCCTGTTAAATTTATCCGTTGTTTTATATTTTTGTTTTCTTTGATAGAATGTTCATTATCCCTTTTGATCCTCATTTCCATAGCATATCAGAAAAACATTGATTTTTGTGTACTCATCTGTTGCAAGCCATCGCCAAAAATTCTAACAATTTTCATATTTTTTTCAGCCAAAATTTCTGTTTACCTTAAAGTGAAAATATAAGTGTGGAATATGTTATTTTTCTTTTGCTTGATTACCTATATTTAAAAAATTGTTGTGTTGATTTAATAATGAATATATAATTAAACTGTAGTTTATAGTAAAATTAAACCAAATCATACATATGCTATAGAATTGTAATCTCTATTTACTAAGGTCTCCTGGCTCAACTACCATTCCTATGGAGAAACCAAATTACTGGAAAACTATTTCCAATAAGTGTAAATACTTAACTAAGGAGACTTAAATTTTAGAACCCTCTCCAAAGCCATGAGTATTAACTTGCAGGAGAACATCATATCAATAGCTAACCAGTTTTTGTTTATATTAAGTACTTAGGAAAATTTGAGATAGGCTAAGATACACTCTCAAACTCACAAATATTTTGAATTTTTACATTAAATATGTGTTGATCCAAACATACAATAATCACCTCAACCTAACTATAAGGCCAATGAACACATCTAGGTAAAGTACAAACTGCAGAGTTGTTAAATTCTAAACAGATAATATAACATAAATTTACATGTAAAAACACTCGAGTTTTGGATAATTATATTGTCTCCAATTGGTCTATTTTCAATTCCTGATCAGACAACATTTTAGCAATTCATAAAATAGTAAACTTGGAAAAGCTACTCAACATTTCAGGGATCCCAATTTTTTCATCATTTTACAGGGAACATTAGATAAAACTGTTAGAAGGCCTTTTTCTATATTTATCCTCATAATTCAAATCCTTAAAGCTAAATACATAAAGTTCATTATTGGCCAACTTTTCTCTTAGGATTACTCATGTATTTTATTGAAACTATTTCACCCACTTGGAATGCAAGAATGCTTGTATTTTGTGAAGATTTTTGAACCTATGTTCATCAGAGATATTGGCTTGTGGTTCTAGGTTTTGTGGTGTCTTTATCTGGTTGTATCAGGGGTAATGCTGGCCTCACAGAATAAATTTGGAAGTTTTCCTTCCTCTTCTATATTTTTGGAACAGTTTCAGAAGAATAGGTATTAACTCTTCTTTAAATGATAAAATTGCCTGTGAATATATCTGGACATGGACTTCCATTTGTTGAGGGTTTTTTTATTATTATTATTACTGATTCAATCTCCTTGCTGTTAATAAATCTGTTCAAATTTTCTACTTCTTCCTCACTTTTGGTACGTAATATGTTTCTAGGAATCTATTCATTTTTTCTAGGTTGTCCAATTTGTTGGCATACAGTTTTTCATAATATTCTCTTATAATTGTTTGTATTTCTGTGGTGTTGGCTGTTATTTATCCTCTCTCATTTGTGATTTTATTTATTTGGGTCCTTTCTCTTTTCTTTTTGATAAGTCTGGCTAGAAGTTTATCAATTTTATTAATATTTTCAAGAACCAGCTCCTGGTTTCATTGAACTACTCTACTGTTTTACTTTGCTTTCATTTCTGTATCATTTATTTCTGCTCTAATCTTTATTATTCCCTTCCTTTTGCTGGCTTTAGTCTCCATTTGTTGTTCTTTTTCTAGCTTCTTTAGGCATAAGGTTAGGTTGTTTATTTTTCTCTTGCTTTTTGAGGTAGACCTGTATGGCTATAATCTTCCCTCTTAGAATTACTTTTACTGCACCCCTAAAATTTTGAACCCTTCTGTTTTCATTTTCATTTGTTTTCACGTAATTTTTTATTTCTTCTTTGATTTCTTGGTTAACCCATTCATTGTTTAATAGAATGTTATTTAGCCTCCATGTACTTGTGGCCTTTCCAGATTTTTTTCTTGTGGTTGACTTCTAGTTTCATAGTGTTGTAGTCAGAAAAGATGCATGGTATGACTTCGATCTTTTTTTAATTTCTGGAGACTTGCTTTATGACCTAATAGGTAATCTATTTTAAAGAATGTTCCATTTGCTCTTGAAAAGAATGTGCATTCTGCTGTTTTAGGATGGAATATTTTCAATATATATGTGAAATCCATCTGGTCTAGCACGTCATTCAAAGCCACTGTTTCCTTGTTGATTTTCTGTTTGTATGATGTGTCCATCAATGCAAATGGAGAGTTAAAGTCCCCTACTATTATGTATTATTGTCAGTAAGTTTCTTACTTATGTTTGTTACTAACTCTTATGTATTTAGGTGCTTCACTTTGGGTGCATAAATATTTACAATTTTGTATCTTCTTTTTGGATTGTTCCCTTTATTACTGCATAGCATTCTTCTTTGTCTCATTAAAGTCTTTGTTCTCTTTATCCTCTGGATATCTATTACTGGTTCTTGATTTGTGGTTACTGTTAGGTTTTTATATAACATCTTCCCATCTTTGGCATATAGCAGGGCTTGGAGGGCTGGTTTAGTGGTCAAGAACACTTTTAGTTTTGTCTGAAAAATTCCCTCTCCTTCTATTCTGAATAACCTTGCTGAATACAGTATTTTGGCTGCAGATTTTTCCCATTCAGCACTTTGAATATATCATGCCATTCTCTTCTAAACTGCAAAATTTCTGCTGAAAAATTTGCTGAGAGCTACACAGGGCTTCTCCTTGTATGTAACTGTCTTTTCTCTTTCTGCTTTTAAAATGTTTTCTTTATCATTACTTTTTACCATTTTAATGACTATTTGTCTTGGTATGGCCCTCCTTCGGTTGATTCTTTGGGGGGATTTCTGTGCTTCCTGGATCTAGCTGTTTCCTTCCCTAGATTATAGAAGTTTTCAGCTATTATTTCTTCAAATAATTTCCTGCCCCCTTTTCTCTCTTCTCTTCTCTGATTCCTTTGATGCCAATGTTACTACACTTGATGGAGTTACTGAGTTTCTCTAAAACTATTCTGAATTTGCATATGTTTTCCCTTTCATTTGCTCAGCTTGGTTACTTTCCATTACTCTATGTTCCAGGTCATTAATTTGTTTCTCTGCTTCCTCTAGCCGGCTATTTATTCCATGAAGTGTAATTTTAATTTCATTTATTGTGTTCTTCATCTCTGATCAGTTAGTTTTTTACCTCTTTGTGAAAGATCTCACTGATGCCCTCTATTCTTTTCTCCAGTACAGTTGTCATTATGATCATTAAATTCTCTATCAGGAATATTAATTTTATCTGTTTTGCTTATGTCTCTTGCTGTGGTTTGGTCCTGTTCTTTCATTTGGAACATATTTCTCTGTCTCCTCATTTTGTCTAACTCTATGTCTGTTTCTCTGAGCTATAGAAGTCAGCTACATCTCCTGCTCTTGAAGGTAGTAGAACTATGAAGAAGAGGTCCTATAATGCCCTGAAGTGCAGGATCCCCTGTACCCCAGGACCTGGAGCTTCAGGTAGTCACTCCTGTGTGTGTTTTGTGTGCTCTCCTGTGTTTTGGCCACTTTTCCCTTCAGGCCAGTTGTCTATAGGGGTTCTTTTTGCCTCTTGTGTGCAGTGTTTGGTCCCTAGCAGGTGTGGGACATGTTTTAACAAGGTATATGCTAGCTAAATGAGAACTTGAGCTAAGCTGCTGGGACCTGGCCAACCGAAATGGATCTGCAATGTGTGTATATAGGTGGAGCACGCATTTTTGCAAGGTGCACCTCAGGCTTCTACAGCTCCTGACACAGCTGCCAGGACCAAGGCCAGCACAAGGTACAGGTAGGGAGATGCAGTGATGCCGAGTTTTAGAGCAGTCTTTTGGGGAAGGGGCCCCACAGCTCTAGCACTAAGGCTGGGGAGAGTAGATCTGCCACAGTACTGGGGTGGTGCTTGGTACAATCAAGTTAAAAGATTAGGCAGGAGAGTGCTGGCACTGTGCTGGTTCCTGTAGGTGGCTATGTGTTTATGCTGGTGGGATGGAAATGGTGCCTGCCAGTTTCTTTCTTCTTGGAAGGGTCTCTCTGAGATCCCTATGTCTCTGTGACATGCTCTGTTATGAGGAAATCATTCTTCCTCCTGTGTACCCCAGCTGTTTTTCAAACTGCTAGTGCCATCTCCTCAGGCAGTATATCTCCTCAGGCAGTTGTGCTGTCTCTTTAAGGGCAGGGACTCAGGTTTCTAACACCCTCAGGGCTCTCCCAGTGCCCTGATAATGATTTCAGGCCAGGTGGTTGTAAGAAATCATGAAATTAGCCCCTTACCATTTTCAAAGTCAAATGTTATGGGGATTTGTCTCCTCTGTGTGGGGTCTCCGATGTGGTCATCTGTTCCTTGCTCTTCACTGCTCTCTTGGCTTCTTCCTGTCCACTGAAGGCCAGAGTCTGTTTAGGTCTCAAATCATGTCTCCACCTTTCCCCCTTCTTCAATGTGGCTTCTTCTCTACATTTGTGGAGTTTATTCTGCCAGTCTTTAGGTCATTTTCTGAGTCATTTATGCTAATATGGGTATTATCTAGTTGTATCCCTGAGATGAGGTGAGATTATGGTCCTCCTACCCTATCTTTCCCTTTGCACATTCAACAGTTTTAATACAACTTCCTTGGTATGATATTATTTTTTATCTTGTTCCACCCAAGACTGAATTCTTATTCTTATTACAGTCCTTACTCTATAAAATTCTTAGCCAGGTTTTTGTTTTGTTTTGTTGTATTATTTCTATTCCATCTATGACAGTTTATTCTTCTGGAATTCTCAGTTAAAGAACATAGAGTTAACCAATCTCATGCCACTAAAGTGTATGTCCACATTTGTCACATATGTCCATCTGTACTATCTTCTAGATTCACTATTTTTCTTAATGTTCTATAATTTCTTAAATTATAGAATTCATACTATCTATGGAGTTTTAATTTTGTGATTATACTTTCAGTTTTCAAAATCACTTTTTTTCCATATATGCCTGAAATAGTTTTTCTCCCTGTTTTGACTTTATAACCTTTTGAAAATATGTATCTCTTCACTTCTAATCCTGGAACATCTCTCATATACTTATTATAAAATCTTTGAAAGAATGTTTTATTTTTTAAAGTTAAGCTGGCTTACAAAAATTATGTCTCTCTCTCTCTCTCTCTCTCTCTCACTTTAATTTGTTGACTACTAACTTTTTCATTATTTTTAATATTTCAAAATGCAAGCCTTTTTGTAGGGTTTTGTGGTTTTTTTTTAAACTCTTAATTTTTGCCATCATCATCCTTTTTCTAACTTTTATAGGTGTAAATATGATAAATTCTGTCTCAGAGACCAGTGTGACCAGTCCCTAGAAACCAGCTTGTTTCCCTCTCCATGACTTCTCTAGACTTCCTTGAGCAGCTCAACAACCATTACGGATCCATTTAATGAGGAGCACCCGGGTGGTTCAGTTGGTTAAGCTTCTGACTTCCGCTCAGGTCATGATCACGCAGTTGAGTTCAAACCCTGCATCAGGCTCTGTGCTGACAGCTCAGAGCCTGGACCTGCTTTGGATTCTGTCTGTCTGTCTCTCTCTCTGCCCCTCCCCCATTCATACTCTGTCTCTCTCTCTCTCTCAAAAATAAAAAATAAACAAAAAGAATCCGTTTAATGAGTGCAGAAAACCTTTGGCTTTAACTCACACTATTTCTCTAGTTCTGTGCTAGGAGTTTTGTCTTCTTTTCTCCAGATGTTTAAAAATGTCTTTCACAACTACCACCTATTTTGTGATCTAAATCAAGCATGCCCACAGCTTCAGGCTTTGTTCACTCTTCATCATTTCTGGCTTGTGCCTATTCCACTGAGATATTGTTTTCTGGGTTTTTTTAAAGCTATTTTTATTTTATTTTTTTATTTTATCTTATTTTATTTTATTGTAGAGAGAGAGTGTGAGTGAGTAGGGGAGGGGCAGAGAGAGGAGAGAGAGAATCCCAAGCAGACTCTATGCTCAGTGTGGAGCCTGGTGAGGAGCTCGATCCCACAAACCTGGGATCATGACCTGAGCCAAAATCAAGAGTTAGATACTCAACAGACTGAGCCACCCAGGTGCCCCAAAACTAGTTGTTGTTGTTGTTGTTTTTAATTTTTTAAGTTGATTTATTTTTGACAGAGACAGAGTGCAAGCATGAGCTGGGGAGGGGCAGAGAGAGAGGGAGACACAGAATCCGAACGAAGCAGGCTCCAGACTCCAGGCTGTCAGTACAGAGCCCGATGCAGGTCTTGAACTCACAGACCGTGAGATCATGACCTGAGCCGAAGTCAGATGCTTAACCGACTGAGCCACCCAGGTGCCCCAAAACTAGTTGGTATCCCCCTCTGTTTCATGTTCTTGTTTTGAAGTATGAACTTATGTACCCCTTAGTCTAGAAAAGGTAATTTTATTGCTGGAATTAATAACCTACAAATAATTGCTTCTCCTTCAACTCTGGTTTCCAGTACGTAACACTCATTTGATGCTCTAGTACATAAGTATTTTCCTTCACCATACTAGTTAATCCTTCACATTCCTTTTCACTTGTTTTCCTTTATCTTTCACACTCTTTAATGTTACACTGTCCTATCTCAGACCCTGGACCTATTATCTTTCCTTCTCCACACACTTCTTTGTGATTTCATCTAGTCACATGGTTATATAAATGCCACTCATATTTATCTACAGCCCAAAACTCTAAACTTGAATTTCCTCTAAACTGTAGACTTAAACACTGTATGCCTATTCAACATCTCCCCTGGAATATCTAAAAGGTATCCCAAACTTAACATGTACAAAAATAAGCTCCTGAACATCTGAAACCACCTTCATAAAGCTTAAAAAAGTTGTTTCTCCTGAGCCTTGTCTCAAGATATCCATGTAGTCTTCTTCTATAAAAAGTAAGCAAACACAAGGAAGATAAGGAACTCAAAACAAGTAGAATACCACACATGAAAATGTAAAAAGAGGATCCTCTGAAATCTCTGGATGATGGTTAAGGGAATCTGAGGGTATTAATTATGTAGCATACCCCAAGAACAACTGTTAAGATTAAAAAAGTAAGTCTAAAATTCAACATGCCCCACCAGAAAAGAAGCAAAAAATTACTGATATGATGGCATATGTTGACAGATTTATTCTTATGTTAGAGAATATGTAGAGGAATTAGCATGAAACAAAGTCAATTACTAATATTAGACAAAAGTGGTTGCATGGAAAACGAAATGTAATAATACTCGCCTTAAAAATAAACATATTTTCACAGACTGAAATTAATAAAAACCAGGAATATCAATTTAACCAAAGTTGAATAAAATTTTATTTGAAGGATAGACCAAGAGGCCTGTAAGTGTTTAGGGTGGGCAGAGGAGGAATAGGAAGAGTGTTAAATCATTATCTACCAAAATAGAATGGCAACAGAAAATGCCTGGCATAAATTAAGAGATAAATATCATTAGAAATATGTACTTAAATAGCTAATAGCTAAAGATTACCAGGTCAAGTAGAGGAATTAGGTGAGTTCTTTTTTAAATTATGAATCTTTTAATATGATTTGACTTGTGAACCCATGTACAAGTATTATTTTGATATAAACAAAACACTTTTAAAAAGAATAACTAGGAATAAATGTACATATTTCAAATTAAGAAACTAAATGAAAAATATTAAACCTCATCACTTAGAATAAAGAAATATGCAAGTGCTGTTTCATTAAAAAGATACACAAAATTGACATACCATTAGCTAGATTCACCAGGAAAAAAATGACTCAAACAATGAAATCAGAAATGAAATGAAAGAGATATTGCAACTGATACCACAGAAATACAAAAAATCATCTGAAACTATTAGGAACAATTATACACACACAAAAAAAAAATCGGACAACTTAGAAGAAATAGATAAATTCCTAAAAAAACATAAAAACTACCAAGACTGAATCATGAGTATAAAATCTGAATAGATTGATTACTATTAAGGAGATTGAATTGGTAATCAAAAATCTCTCAGAAAAAAAACACAAAAGTCCAGAAACAAATGGCTTCACTTGTGAATTCTACCATTCAAAGAATAATTAATAATTATTAATAATAACTAATCCTTCCCAGACTCTTCCAAAAAAACTGGAAAAAGAGAGAACATTTACAAACTCATTTTACAGGGCCAGCATTACTATGATATAAAAACCAGACAAGGATACCACAAAAGATTAAAATAAAAATTACAGTTTGATGTCCCTGATGAAAATGGATGCAAAATCCTCAACAAAATATCAGCAAACTGAATTCAATAATACATTGAGAGGATCATACACCATGATCAAATGGGATTTATTCCAGGGATGCAAGGTTGGTTCAACATCTGCAAACCAATCACTGTGATACACCACATTAACAAAATGAGGGATAAAAATTATCTCATTAGATGAAGAACAAGCATTTGACAAAATTCAGCATTCATTTATAATAAAATTCTAAACAAAGAGGGTATAGAGGGTACATAACTCAATATGATAAAGGCCATATATGACAATCCCACAGCTAACATCATGCTCAAAACTGAAAAGCTGAAAGCCTTCCTCTAAGATCAGGAACAAGACAAGGAGACACTTTTATTCAACACAGAACTGGAAGCCTTAGCCAGAGGAATTAGGAAGAAAAAGAAAAAAAGGCTTCCAAATGAAAAGGAAGTAAGGCTGCCACTATTTGCAGATGGCATTATGTTATATACAGAAAACCCTAGTGACTCTACAATAAAACTACTAGAACTAATAAATGAAATTAGCAAAGTTGCAGGATACAAAATCAATATACAAATCTATTACATTTCTAAAGCATTAGTAATAAACTATCAGAGAAATTCAGAAAATTATTCCATTTACAACTGCTCAAAAACAGTAAAATACTTAGAAATAAAATTAATCGAAGAGGTGAAAGACCTGTACATTGAGAATTCTAATATATTAATGAAATAAACTGAAGCACAAATAAATGAAAAGATTTCCCATGCACACAGGATTGGAAGGATCAATATTGTTAAATTGTCCATGCTGCCCAAAGAAATGTATAGACTCAATGTGATCCCTATCAAAGTTCCAATTGTCTTTTGGAACTAGAATAACTAGAACAAAAGAACAATAATAATAGAATAATAATAAAGTTTATATGGATCCATAAAAGACTGAACAGCCAGAGCAATCTTGAGAAAGAAAAACAAAGCTCAGGGCATAATGCTCCCTAATTATGAACTGTATTACAAAGCCACAGTAATCAAAACAGTATGGTATTAGGATAAAAACACTTGCATAGACCAACGGAACAGAATAGAGAGCCCAGAAATAAACCCATATATACATACTCAATTAATTTATGACAAAGCAGCCAAGAATATACAATGGCTATTATTGTGAAAATATAAGAAATAACAAACGTTGGCAAGGGTGTGGAGAAAAGGAAACTCTATTGCACTGTCAGTGGAAATGTAAATTAGTCTGCTACTATGGAAAACATTATGGATGTTCCTCAAAAAAATTAAAAATAGAACTGTCATATGATCCAGCAGTTCTATTTTTTGGTACTTACCAGAGGAAACTAAAACACTAAGTTAAAAAAAGATATATGCATCCCCATGTTCACTGCAGCATTATTTACAATAGTCAAGACATGGAAACAATGTAAGTGTCCATCCAAGGATGAATGAATAAATAAAATGTGGTGTGTATGTATGTGTATGTAATGTGTATGTGCATGGAATACAATTTAGTTATAAAAATAATAAAACCTTGCCACTTGGTCAAGGACATGGATGATCCTTGAGGACATTTCTCTAGGTGAAATACATCAGACACAGAAAGACAAATACCATATGATCTCATTTATAGGTGGAATCTAAAAACAAAAACAAAAATCAACCAACCAACTAACCAACCTACCCACTGACAAAAGAACAAAAAAGAGTTCATAGATTTTGGTGATCGCCAGAGGCAGGGGCTGGGGGAGTGAGTAAAATGGGTGAAGGGGGTTAAAAGACAGAAAATCCCAGTCATAACATAAGTCACCAGAGATAAAATGTACACCATGAAGGCTGCAGTTGATAAAACAGATTCATGTATTTGAATGTTGCTAAGAAAGC
This sequence comes from Panthera uncia, assembly GCF_023721935.1. Taxonomy (NCBI): domain Eukaryota; kingdom Metazoa; phylum Chordata; class Mammalia; order Carnivora; family Felidae; genus Panthera; species Panthera uncia. The sequence continues at coordinate 94,923,697 of NC_064811.1, read as the reverse complement.
AGAACTTAAAAATCCTCATCATAAAAAAGAAACTTGTAAGTATGGTTGTGAAAGATGTTAACTAGATTTAATGTGGTGATCATTTTGTAGCATATACAAATATCACATTATTATGTTGTACACCTGAAACTATAGTGTTATATGTCAGTTTAAATAGTGAACATGGGGCACCTGGGTGGCTCAATTGGTTAAGAGTCCAACTGAGGCCATGATCTCATGGTTGGTGTGATTGGGCCCCATGTCAGGCTCTGCACTGGCAGTGTGGAGCCTGCTTGGGAGTCTCTATCTCTCTCTCTTTCTACTCCTCCCCCACTCGTGCTGTCTCTGCCTCTCTCAAAATAATTAATAAACTTAAAAAAGTAATGAACGTAAGTAGAAATTAATTCAACCATAAATAAATGTATTAGAGTTGATCAATAAATAAAGGTCTGGAATTTTGCAAAATTAGAACTTTTCATAAAGATCTAATTTTACTCCCTCCTCAATCCCCAGTAAGACTATAGCATTAAATTGCCTTAAAAATGCATAAATGTAAAAAGGGAAAATAGGAGAATAAGGAAAATAAATCTTGGAGGCTGGTAAACAGATGGATAGGCAGAACCAATAAATCTAAATCCTAAGATAGAAAACTGAAAACCACCCTGATTTGTACATCTGAGAATTCAGAGCTATAAGGTGTGATGGGGAATGAAGATGGGAGACAGATCTAAAATAAAGAATTATATATACATATAAAAAAACTATTTTAAGAAGCAATTAGAATTCTCAGTCTTATCCCACGCTATATAGATGGACAACTACCACTGCAGTCTTCAACAGAAAACTGGAAGTTCATTATTTCAGGCAAAAAGATCCAGCAAATACCCTCAGTTCACTACATTCACTCGCATAGAAAGAAAGATGCAGGCTGAGGGCAGCAAACACTGGCAACTGCTAGGTGTTCACATTTACCATAAACTCTGAGCCTCTGCCACCGCACAGTGGCACAACCCTTTCCTGGGACAAGCTGGCTCTGGCCACATCACTGTGAGCTCCTTCCCCCAGAAGATAAATGTGGGTCCAAACCACAGGGGTCTCTGAAGTATGAGGTTTCAAAACACAGCCATGACTGGGATAAAACTCTGGAAGGAGGCAAGGTGGACAGCTCGGATATAGACAGAGGGAAGGCAGGAAGCTGACAGAAGCGGCACAGGTAGGGTGATAAATGTGCATCTGTGAGGGCACGAACTTCCCGCTCTGCTCTAGAGACTGGAGAGCAGGGTGAAGCCATTTTCACCATTAGGTAAGCAAGACTGTTGGACCCCAGTGAACTAAACAGCGCCACCAAGTGGAGAACAGAGCTGTTATACCAAGCCAGGCTCTCCTGTGTCCTCCAGGCACATCTCCACTAGGGCAAGTTGGCCTGATACCAGAGCAGTAGGCTCCTCCCCGCAGAAGAAAAGTACAAATCCTTTCTATCCACTTAGTCTACTGACTTTATACTGATGCAAAGTTTCAGTTCTAGGGCAAACTGGAACTAGCCTCATGTGGGTGTTTTTGTTTGTTCCTTTGTTAGTTTTTCTTGTTATTGTTGCTTCTGCTTTTGTATTTGTTGTTTTACTTTTCTTTCTTCATTACAGAATGAGAAAAACAAATTTTTCTCTCTTCTTTTCTCTTTTTTCTATCAAGCATTTCTTAACTAGTTAGCTAGCATCAAGCTTTTCATAACTTAGCTAGCTAGGATCTAGCATCCTTTATTTGATTTGTTTTTAATTTTTTAATTTTTATTTCATTCCATTATTATTACTGTTGTTGTTGCTTACTCCAAAATGACAAAACAGAGGAATTCTCCTCAAAAGAAAGAACAGGAAGAAAAGATGGTCAGAGATTTAACAAATGCAGATATAAGATGTCTGAACTAGAATTTAAAACAATGATTATAAGGTTACTACCTGGGCTTCAAAAAAAAAGCAGAGAAGACACCAGAGAATCCCTTTCTGCAGAAATAAAAGAACTAAAATTTAATCAGGCTGAATTTAAAAATGATATAGCTGAGATGCAAACCCAAATGGAGGCCATAAAAAATGAGGATGGATGAAGCAGAGAAGTGAATTAACAATATAGAAGATAAAATTATAGAAAATAATGAAGCTGAAAAGAAGAGGAAACAAAGGTGAGGGATCACAAAGACAGACATAGGGAACTCAGCAACCTATTAACATGTAATAATATCATAGGAGTCCCCGAAGATGAAGAGAGAGGAAAAAAAGGGAAGACTTTTGTGTGAACAAATTATAGCTAAAAACTTCCCTAATCTGCGCAAGGACACAGACATCAAAATCCAAGAAGCATGGAGAACTCCTATTAAATTCAACAAAAGCTGACCTTTGCCACATGTCATAGTCAAATTCACAAAATACACAGACAAGGAAAGAATCTTGAAAGCAGCACGGGAAAAGAAAGTACTTAACCTATGAGGAAAGACAGATCTGTTTAGCAGCAGACATGTCTACAGAAACTTGGCAGGCCAAAAATGAGTGGCAAGATATATTCAACATGCGAAATCAGAAAAATATGCAGCCAAGAGTACTCTACCCAGCAAGGCTGTCATTCAAAATAGGAGAGATAAGGAGTTTCCCAGACAAACAAAAACTAAAGGAGTTTGTGACCACTAAACCAGCCCTACAAGAAAACTTAAGGCAGACGCTGAGTGGAAGAAAAAGAAAAAAATAAAAGACCAAAAGCAACAAAAACTAGAAAGTACCAGAATGAATCAACAGAAACACAAACTCTACAGGTAACACAATGGCACTAAATTCAATCTTTCAATAATCACTCTGAATTTAAATGGAATAAATACCCAATCAAAAGACATAGGGTATTAGAATGGATAAAAACAAAACAAAACAAACAAAAAAGAAAAACAAAACCAAGATCCATCATATGCTGCCTACAAGAGACTCATTTTTAGGCCCAAAGTCACCTGCAGATTGAAAGTGAAGGGATGCAGAACCGTCTTTCATACTAATGAATGTCAAAAGAATACCAGAGTAGCTATACTTATATAAGATAAACTAGATTTTAAACCAAAGACTGTAACAAGAGATGAAGAAGGGCATTGTATCATAATTAAGGGGGTCTATCCATCAAGGTGATCTAACAATTGTAAATATTTATGCCAACTCAGAAACACCAAAATATGTAATTCAGTTAATTACAAATATAAAGAAACTCATTGATAATAACACAATAATAATAGGGGACTTTAACACCCTACCTACAACAATGGACAGTTCATTTAAGCAGAAACTCAACAAGGAAATAATGGCTTTTGAATGACACATTGGCCTGGATGGATTTACAGATATATTCAGAACATTTCATCCTAAAGCAACAGAATACACATTCTTGTCCAGTGCACATGGAACATCCTCCAGAAGAGATCACATACTGGATCAAATCAGCCCTCAACAAATACAGAAAAATTGAGATCATACCATGCTAATTTTCAGATCACAACACTATGACACTTGAAGTCAACCACAAGAAAAAAATTGGAAAGCCCTCTGATACATGGAGGTTAAAGAACATCCTACTAAAAAATGAATGAGTTAACCAGAAAATTAAAGAAGAAATTAAAAAAAATACATGGAAGCAAAATGAAAATAAAAATAAAAATAAGACAGTCAAAAACTTTGGAATGTAGCAAAGGCAGTTCTAAAAGGGGCATAAATTACAATTCAGGCCTATCTCAAGAAGCAAGAAATGTCTCAAATATACAACCTAACTTTTCACCTAAAGGAGCTACAAAAGCAATAGCTAGTAAAACCTAAAGCCAGCAGAAGGGAAATAATAAGATTAGAGCAGAAATAAACAATATAGAAACAAACAAACCAGTAGAACAGATGAATGAAACTAACAGCTGGTTCACTGAAGAAATTAACAAAATGAGAATCCCCTAGCCAAACTTAACAAAGAGAGAGAGAGAGAGAGAGAGAGAGAGAGAGAGAACCCAAATAGATAAAATTACAAACGAAAGAAGAGATATCACAATCAACACCACAGAAATACAAACAATTATAAGAGAATACTATGAAAAATTGTATGCCAACAAGCAGGGCAATCTGGAACAAAGGACAAATTCCTAGCAACAAAGGACAAATTTCTAGAAACCCACAAACTACCAAAACTGAAACAGGAAGAAACAGAAAATTTGAATAGTCCCATAACCAATTTCTTCAACCAAGAAATTGAATCAGTACTCAAAAAATCTCCCAACAAACAAGAGTCCTGGGCAAGATGGCTTCCCAGAAGAATTCTACCAGACATTTAAAGAAGAGTTAATACCTATTCTTCTCAACTGTCCCAAAAAAAACAGAAATAGAAGGAAAACTTCCAAACTAATTGTACAAAGCCAGTATCATCTTTATTCCAAAACCAGACGAAGAGCTAACTAAAAAGAATTACAGGTCAATATCCCTGATGAACATGGATGCAAAAATTCTCAACAAGATACGAATAGAATTCAAGAGTACATTAAAAGAATTATTCACCATAATCAAGTGGGATTTATTCCTGGGTTTCGGGGGTGGTTCAATATTTGCAAATCAATTAATGTGATACACCACATTAATAAGAGAAAGAACCATATAATCCTGTCAATATATGCAGAAAAAACATTTCACAAAATACAGCATTGTTTTGATAAAAAAAAAAAAAAACCCTCAACAAAGTAGGGATAGATGGAACATACCTCAACATCATAAAGGCCATATACAAAAGACCCACAGGTGATAATATCGTCAATAGGGAAAAACTGACAGCTTTTCCTCTACAGTCAGGAACAACACAAGGAAGTCCACTCTCACCAGTGTTATTTAACACCGTACTAGAATTCCTACCCTCAGCAATCAGAGCACAAAAAATAAAAGGCATCCAAATCGCCAAGGAAGAATTCAAACTTTCACTATTCACAGACAACATAATACTCTATGTAAAACACCCAAAATACTCCATCAAAAAATTGCTAGACCTAATACATAAATTTAACAAAGTCACAGGATATAAAATCAAAATGCAGTAGTCTTTTGCATTTCTATATATATTTATACCAATAATGAAGCAGCAGAAAAAGAAATCAAGAAATTGATCCCATTTGCAATAGCACCAAAAACAATAAGATATCTAGGAATAGACCTAACTAAAGAGGTAAACAATCTATACAATGAAAACTATAGAACACTTCAGAAAGAAATTGAAGAGGACACAACACAAAGAAATGGAAAAGCAAGCATTCCATGCTCATAGATTAGAAGAGCACTGTTAAAATGACTATACTACCCCAAACAATCTAAGCATTTAATGCAATCCCTATCAAAATACCACCAACATATTTCACATAGAATACACAATCCTGAAATTTCTATGGAACCAGAAAAGACCCTAAATAGCCAAAGCAATCCTGCAAAGAAAAACAAAACTGGAGGCATCCTGATCCTGGATTTCAAGCTACATTACAAAGCTGTAATCATCGAGACAGTATGATATTGGCACAAAAACAGACACATAGATCAATGGGACAGAATAGAAAACCCAGAAATAGACCCACAATTAAATGGTCAACTTATCTCCAACAAAGCAGGAAAGAATATCCAATGGAAAACAGTCTCTTCAACAAATTGTGTTGAGAAAACCAAAGAAGAAGGAAAAACTGCAGAAGAAGGAAACTGGACCACTTTCTTCAACTCTACACAAAATAAATTCAAATGGATGGAAGACCTAAATGTGAGACAAGAAACCATCAAAATCCTAAAGGATTACAAAGGCAGCAACGCCTTTGACTCATTCACAGAAACTTCTTATTAGACACATCGCTAAAAGCAAGGGAAACAAAACCGATATGAAACCTTTTATGTTTTTTAAAGATAAAAAGCTTCTTCACAGTGAAGGAAATAATCAACAAAACTAAAAGGCAACCCACAGAATGTCAGAATATATGTAGAAATGACAGATCTGATAAAGGATTAGTATCCAAAATCTATAAAAAAAAAAAAAAAAAAACTTATCAAACTCAACACCCAAAAAACAAATAACCCGGTTAAGAAATGGGCAGGGGACATGAATAGACACTTACCCAAAGAAGGCATCCTGATAGCTAACAGATTCATGAAAAGATGCTCGACATCACTCATCACCAGCAAAATACAAATCAAAACCACAATGGGATACCACCTCACACCTCACACTTGTCACACCTTAACAATGAAAGAAACAACAGGTGTTGGCGAGGATGTGGAGAAAGAGGAACCCTGTGGCACTGCTGGTGGGAATGCTAACTAGTTCAGCCACTCTGGAGAACAGTATGGAGATTCCTTAAGAAACTAAAACTAGAACTCTCCAATGATCCAGCAATTACACTCTTAAGTATTTACCCAAAGGATACAAAAATGCAGATTCTAAAGGGTACATGCACCCCAATGTTTATAGCAGCATTATCAAAAATAGCCAAACTATGCACAGAGCCCAAATGTCCATCCACTGATGAATGGATAAATGAGATGTGGTCTATATATACAATGGAATATTACTCAGCCATCAAAAAAAATGAGATCTTACTATTTGCCATGATGTGGATGAAGCTAGAATGGACCATGCTAAGCAAAGTAAGTTAATCAGAAAAAGGCAAATAACATATGATTTCATTCATATGTGGAATTAAAGAAACAAAACAGATGAACATATATCAAACAGGAAGAAGAGAAGAGAGGGAAATAAACCACAAGTGATTCTTAATGATAGAAAATAAAGTATGGGTGGATGGAGAGAGTTGGGCAGGAGATGGCCTAGATGGGTGATGGGTAATAAGGAGGGCACTTGTCATGAGCACTGGGTGTTGTAAGTGAGGAATCACTGAATTCTACTCTGGAAACCAATATTGCATGGTATGCTAACTGAAATTTAAATAAAATATAATTTTAAAAAATCATTAACTTAATTATAAATACCCTTTTTCCAAACAGGGTCACATTTACAGTTTCCAGGACATGGACATATCTTTTTAGGGGATGCCAGTTTATCTTCCACACACTGCATTTTTGCATTCTCAGGTTTGTAGTATGGATTTCAAAGTATTTCCTCAAATTTAACATGAAGTGGTTTTCTCCAAGCCTTGCTATGATTTCACAATTACTTATCACTCTGCAGAAACTCTTCGCTGATTAAATCATCTAGAGCACATTCTGCCTTTCCATCCTGACAAAATTGGCTTATTTCTAAATTTATTTTATTAAAGTAATACTACTACTTCTAGTAATAATTATCAATATTATTAGTAGTATCACTGTCCACAAAAATGTATGCTTCTAGATTTGAACCATGTCTGTTTAGTTTACTGCTATATCCACTGTCATCAGCATAGGGCTTGACAAAAAATAAATTCTGAATGAGCCAATCAATAAATGAACATCAATAATTTGAGTATCATCTTAAATCTCAATTCTGTCTTTTATAATACATACAGGTTTTAATCTCTGTGGTTTTTTCATCTCTTTATCATTTTCTAAAGCATATTAAGAATTACTCTAATTTGTTCTCTAATTTTAATATGTATGATCTTGATTCCTAATTTAAGTTTTTCCGAAGGATTTCAAAATTTTTATTGTATTTTTAGGTTTCTTGCAATATGTCATGGTCCTCGTGTTTCCAAGTTTTCATTTTTTTTTCTGTTTCTCATCAAGCTATCTTTTCTACTCTCTTACTGAATATCGTATCTTACATCTCTTAACTCAGAGAGTCCATATTTTCTTGCAATTCATTAAGAACATCGAGAAGATTTTTTTTAATCGCCTTTATTTATTGCGGCAATATTCTGAAGTTCATGCTTTTCCTCCATTTCTGCACTGTCATGTTATGTTACAAGGTTTAGATTTTTTTCAGAGGCCCCAGAAGACCTATGTTTTCAATACAAATTAGGCCTTCATTACATTCATGCTGAATAAGTTAATATTTTTTGGTTTCCTTACATGAGAAAAAAGCTATATTAAGTTTGCTCATTACATAGTAAGTAGATTTGCCTTGTTTACTTTGTACTGGTCACCTGACCAATAGGCAAGAGGATGTTCTCACATTCAGTTTTCTGCTTGGAGATTACATCAAGTAGAAAGGGGATATCACTTTCTATCATGCCCAGAATTATGGTTTTTATATGAAACTAGATGTTTTAACTTGTATTTAGGACTCAAATGGTCATAGAATATTTAAAGAGTTTTCATCCTGGTCAAGAGGAAATGTTTTCCTGCTGAATACACTGTAAATAGAGACTGGGAAACACAAATAAAAATGATTATGATTACATCCAATAGGTTCCAATTTTTCAAAGTAGTGGTTAGACACATAAACCAAGGTAATTTTAGCATATCAAATGTCTTAATAGAGCTGAAGTCATTGATCATGTAAGTTTTCTTATTTCTTTAAATACAAAGCACTTAGCCATCTGAAATGGATTGATGGAAATAAACGCTACATCCCAGATCAACTAAGCAATAGATCTTATTTCCAGTTCTAAAGTACCGGCTAGTGTAATAGTCCCATTGATTTCTGTTTGTTGTGCCTGCAAAATGCAATATGTAGCAGCATGCTTTCTCATTATGGAGAATATAAGCTTTTGCGTTTGTTTCTAAGTGATTGAAACTCTATGATTTAGTCATAAAAATATAGTCTTGATTTCTAGATACCAAAACAAAAAATTAAAAACAAAACTGAAGCAACTTAGTTAAGATTAAACAAAAGTAATTTTGAAAACTAAAAATAGAGTCTTCTTAAGTATTACACAAAATAATCCTGGAATATAGGGGCACCTTCCTGGTTCAGTTGGTTAAGCATCCAACTTCAGCTCAGGTCATGACTGCACGGTTGGTGGGTTCGAGCCCCACATCAGGCTCTGTGCTGACAGCTTAGAGGCTGGAGCCTGCTTCAGCTTCTGTGTCTCCCTCACTCTCTGCCCCTCCCCTTCTTGTGCTCTGTCTCTCAAAAATAATAAATAAAAAACATTAAAAATTTTTAAAAATAATACTAGAGTGTAAATGTCCCTTTGATTATATCTTATGATTTCTAACTGTTCAAAAAGTGTTTACAAACATAAACTAAGGGGGTTTCAGCATATTCAAATATGTCAGTAGAGTTTGAATCTATGTATTTCTTTTTTATTGTCTTTCCAGCCTTTTTTACTAAAATGCTTTTACTCAGGGTAGATGGTAAACTTAATTAAAAACCCTAAACAAGATGTATGGATAAATGGCCAACTCATTTTTTTAAAGATAAAAGGTACTGAAAAATAAACAGGCATCACCAAAGCTGAATAATTATTTTCCTAAAACAATAGCTGTGATTATTGTTTTACTCTAGTTCATAAAATTTTCTTTGATTCCAGGCTCATTAGACATGGCTCAAAAAAAAAAAAAAAAGTTCCCAACTCAAATATGTATTGCCCTTAACGACTAGTTTGTTAGAATAATAAGCAAATCACTACTTAGCTTCCAGGAAAAAAAAAAAAAACTATTAAAATATATGTATAGAGAGATAAACTATAAAGATTATCAGTTAAATAATTCAGTATCCTAAATTTAAAGAACAATTAATAAAATTGCCATGATATAGAAGTGGTTTCTCTGTAAGCAAGTAGTCATAATAATGACTAGGTAAATGTAAGTCCTTTCTGGTGTTATTTACCTGTATATAATTAACATTTACTCTTGCAAGTCAAGCATTTCTGAAGATTTAAATTTTTTAGTAAAAATGAACGCATGAAATGTTTCAGTTGAACACATACACTCAAAGAGACAATATGAAAAAAGTACTACTTTTTTTTTAAAAAGAAAGAATGTGTTATTTCTTGATAGTATAATATATAACCATTTTAAATAATTTGAACACTATAGAAATGAAATTAATAAAAGTATTCATAAATCCCAGAATTCAGATTTTGTTGTTGCATATTGATGTCCAATGCTCTAGCAACATTGTTGAAAAGGCTATCCTTCCTCCACTGAATTGCTATTACACATTTGTCAAAAACCATTTGGAGGTTTTTCTCTTCATTGGACCCCTCTGGCAGTACCCTGGCAGGGTAATCAGAGCACAACCTGCTCTTCCAGACAGATCGCTCTGTTCCACCAGGCCGGAGATGGAATATCATCTCCCTCCTCTGGCCATGGACACCATCATGGAGTGAAATTGGGAGTACTTCCTGCTTCTGTTAGGTAGGGGATGTACAGCTCCCTGAGGAATTATGTATGAGAGGTAGTTTTAATTGGTATTAGGTTGGAAAAGGAGGAAGTATTGGTAAAAAGTTTTTGTTGTTAGGCTATCCTTTTTTAGTTCTTTGATTAAGAACAGGCTTTTCTTGAAGCTTTTTTTTGGTCTGTGTCCTGTTGGCAATTCCTGATTTCTGCAGCATTCTGTCCACCATATACAGGAGGCAATAAAGAATCCCAAGGAATTTATCACCATTATCTGTCATCCTCCTTATTCTATGTGGATAATTTTCTCTTTTTTTCCCCTTGCAATATATTTTTTCTAGGTTCTCTTCATTATAAATTATTCTTTCTTGTTTCAACATAATCTGTTGTTTATTCTTTATTCCTTGTCTTGTTTAATACAAGTCATATCATTAGTCCTACTTGGAACATGTTTACACACACACACACACACACACACACACACACACACACACACAGATTTTTTTCTTGATCATTAAAAGTATGCTTTTCCCTGGGCACAACCCACCAGGTCGGGGGTCCTGGCCCTGTACTCACAAAAGATATGGGGAGGGAAGCCTCTGAGTCAGTTTTGCTCCTGGCCTGAGGTCCCCACTCTCTCACAGGCTGCGAGAAAGGCCCTGCTCCTTAGTTTCAGTACCATGGGATTCCCCTCACCTTGGTGCCCAGGCCAGGGGAGTGAGGGAAGGGCTGGGGCCCTTCACCTCAGAGCTTATCCTGGTGGCCTATGACCATCAATAAATATTGTCTTTGTAAAGATACCCTAAAAAATAATAATAAATAAATAAAAAACAAGTGTGCTTTCTTTTTAATCTTCAATGTAATTATTTCCTTTCAAATGTCAGAATTATTTATAAACCCCATTTTTGGTATTTTTCTAAATAACTATAAGTTTACTGTTTGTCATCAGGCATGGTGCACAGCTTGGTCTTATCTATTGCTTGGTTTTATATACTACACCAGGATCCACTCACTCCTCTGTTCTTAGATTGTTTTCTCTATCAGAATTATTAAGGTAGTTCACTCAAATAAAAGAGTTTTCACTAGCTCTGTTTTTTTTTTTTTAACTTTAAGTAGAAGAATGTACCTTCCAGAATATCTGAACAAAATCTGAGTTTTTCCTTTACAAAAATGAGGGAAATTGAAAAAGACCCTTTCTTAATTAGGGCTCTTCCTGACCTTACCCATACCAACAATACCTATGCCCTTGGATAACACTGCCCTAGATATAAAGCCCTAATGTTATTTCTCTTCAACTGTAACCTGGTGATAGCCTTAGAATTAGAATGCCTGGATGCATGATAAAAAAAAATATGGATGGCATTTGACACAGGAAATAAAAGAGAGGTGAGAAAAAAGCTTAAGAAAAGATACCAATATGATTACTGAAAGAAGACTCAGAGTAACAACTGAATCACGTTTTTAACTTTTTCCTCAAAATTCTTGTTTTAAGGGAAGGGTAAAAAAAGTAGATAAGACCAAAATCTTATTGTTTCTACTTCCACTATAATAATGGTGACTTCAAATCAAGAACTATAAATATATTTCCAAATAAGCTTAATAATTAAAATCCTTCATCACTTCAACCAGTAAAGGTTTATTATGTAATCTTACTATTTTTCCATGGTAACATTGTTTACAGTTTTGTTGTGCTCAAGGACACTGTGATGAGTATTATTAAATCAGGAGCTAGCATTCTGGTGCTATGTTAATTCAGAATTTAATGCACATCTCAAAAGAAATATAAGAGACATATCAGGCTCTTTCATAAAAATACATTAAACAAATTCAGATGCATGACTAAGTTATTCCTTTCAAATACAAATAGGAGCCAGATTTTACTTCTCTCCAGAAAGTCCCATTTTATATAGTAGCCCATTATTTTAGATATGTTTATTGTTCTAGAAAAATGTCATTATTGTAGTGGAGTCAGTCAGATAAGCGGAAATTAATTTAAAACCTATGATGTAATGAAGAAATCATATTAATACAGAAAAACTTTTAGGAGCCAAAGAGAAATGGAACTTTGGACGTTGTACTGCATGGTATCAAAATTTGGCAATAATTTAGCAAATAACAGCAAATTGAGTTTTATCTATTAACATAAGCATGTAAGAAAAGATGCAGGGTATGAATAAATGCTGAATAACAGAGAGGAGGAGTCTGACATGAAACAAAAACTAAGAACAAAAGTTTGTATGGATCCCAATATATATTCAGCACTACAGCCTAAAAAACTGGGTTCTTAAAAGTTGCCATTTGAGAGCAGCAAGTAAATACTATCATTATTACTTTGTACTAATGAAAACATGTAAAGTGTTTGGAGCAGACTGAGTCTTCGTACAAATGATCGCCAAAGAACTTTATACTTTATATCCTAGTATAAGAATAAAACACTAATAGGGGCGCCTGGGTGGCGCAGTCGGTTAAGCGTCCGACTTCAGCCAGGTCACGATCTCGCGGTCCATGAGTTCGAGCCCCGCGTCAGGCTCTGGGCTGATGGCTCGGAGCCTGGAGCCTGTTTCCGATTCTGTGTCTCCCTCTCTCTCTGCCCCTCCCCCGTTCATGCTCTGTCTCTCTCTGTCCCAAAAATAAATAAAAAAAAAAAAAGTTGAAAAAAAAAAAAAAGAAATAAAACACTAATAGTACATTTTATTTTTACATGATTACCCAGTCTTGGTATTTTAATTTTATTCATGGAATCAAGCATACGTAAGCAGCAGACTTCATATATTCTAATAACTTCACTGAATTCCTTTTTAGACTGTCTTTTTGATGAAAAATCTGGAAATATATTTATAATGCATGCATTTTGGAAAAATATTTGATACGGTATTGACATGTCTGTAGGCAGCATGACACTTCCCGGTGAACTACTGACAACTGGAGAGCATCATTAACCCAGCCTGCATTCAGCTGTTTCAAATGGCATAAATTCTCCACAAAACAGCATAGATAACATTTATCAATTTCTACCAGATGTGAATTATAGATTTTGTTTAAGAATGTGTTAGGCATACAAACTAAAAGAAAAAAAATCAGCTGACCGTTTAAAACTACGTATTTTAAATAGCCTCTAAAAATACTTGTTAAGCATTCCAACTTAGTAATTAATTCCAATTACTGAATTAATTTAGTATGTCAAAGATAACAATATTGAAGGATAGCTTTTATGGTATCTTTTCTTATGATAGGTAAAATCTTAGTAAGTCTAATTTTATATTCTATAGTTAGGTCAATCTGCACTTTTTTTGTTGTCTGGCTGAATTATTATAGGAGAATATTGTGTTAATCAATTTTCTGCACTTTTCTCACTAAACCTGTGCCATTATAAAAGAGATTACTTGTTTTCACCAAACTCCTTTCTCCACAAAAGCTAAAAAACAAAAAAACAAACAAAAAACAAAGAAACAAACAAAAAAAACCCCAAAAACAAACAAAACAAACCTGCAGCTACTGGACATACCACTGCTTAGCTAACCTATCAATTTTCAACTCTAGCCTTTGTAGTTAGACATGGTGAACAGATTTTTGCTAACAATGTAAACAAAGTGATATCTGCCACTTCCACATCTTCATGTTGTAAAGAGTATGTCAATCTCATACTTGCTTTCACCTCCTTGCCAGTAGAACTCAGACATGGCAGTGACCCAACTTCAACCACCCAAATAACAACAGTGCCCTAGTATAAGGTTTGGTAAACTGCAGCCTGTAGGCCAAGTTTCTCCCTCTGCCTGTTCCTTTAAAAATGTTATTGGAACAGAGCTATGCCCAATCAGGACACAGTTCACGGCTACTTTTCCACCACTAGAGCTGAGCTGAATAGTTACACCAGATACCATATACCTTGTAAAGCCTAAAATGTCTATATTTTGTGCCTTTACAGAAAAAGTAGCAGACCCTTGCCCTAGAGAATAGAAAAACAACAGTATGAAAGCAGCCTTGATCCCTGGTTGAGCACAGGGATGGAGAACTGCACCACTGCCTTATACAGCTCCTTCCAGGAGTGTTATAGGAGAAATTTATTTTTTTAAGCCACTATGTTATTGGGTTTCCTGTTTTCCTACACTAAGCCACTCCAGGAAGGATATGAACATCGTAAGGAAATAATGTGATAGAAGTCACCAAAATATAAGCCTAAATACTAATCAACCGTGTTCTAACTCTACAACATGACTCTACTTCTTTCTGGGGAATTTTTCTTTTTCAGAATAAACATCATATAAACAAACATACTATTTTACAAGTTAGAATGAAGTACATTGATGGATTTTAAAATGGACCTCCTTGAATTTGTAATTCATATGCAAGTAACATAGCTACCTAGTGTCATGAGTTTTAGGTGCTCATGACTCAAATATACAGACTATATGCAATAATAAAACTGTTTCAAAAGTCTATTTACATGCTCGTCATGTTTGCTGCTTATTTGTGAACAATACAATCTCTCATTAAACTAGGTAAAAATAATTTAGTAGTATATTAATTTAGAAAATTCACTGAATTTCTAGAAGGGAGAAACAGTCTTAGAAAGTTAGGAGGAAAAAAAGCTGATCAGCCAGAGCTATGACTAATTATCACTCACTATATTTTTCTAGTGAAGATACCAGGTGCCAACCTTCAACACCAGATGGCATACCTTGCACCACGGACACTGTTTGAAATGGACACCAGATGCTATTGGCAATCATGCTATTGTTTCCCATGCAAACTGCATGTTGCTGCTTCCATTAATGGCAACATTTAGACACAAATTGCATTTTTCATGGTTCCTGCTTCTTTGCATCACTAAATCTTGCGTACAAATCATAGGTAAGTGATTTTTGTGTAATCTAGTTAAGAAAAACAACTACGGAAGTAAATATCTAGTCATTTTTTGGTTTCCTATAGAGTCAAGTTCTCCTTTGAATATATAGAGATTCCCCAAATAAAGTGAGTCATGTGTTAGGAAAACAAAAGGGAAAAAAAAGCCCTAGTTATCCAAAATTTGGCTTCACAATGTCAATATAAACCTTTCTTCTTATTGTTTCATTCCCCCCAGTGATAGTCCCACTAACATAATTCAATTAATCCTCAAGCAATACACAGTGCACCTCAAGACTAATTAATTCCATATTAATTTCCAAGCCCAGTGTATCTCTGGGTGATGCTTATTCTTTATTTCCCTCCACTCAAACATGAAGCAAAAATTAATTCTCCACATAAATAGATACAACATACATATCTAAGATATATATATGTGTGTGTGTAATACATATATGTATCCATCTACATATGTCAGCAGATGTATATGTAATACAACAGGAAAGAGATGCTCACTTCACTTTTCTGTTACTGGGACATGGTATTTATGATTTCTCTCTTATGGATTACTTTTTATTTATCTTCAGCTATCTCTTTAATGAAATGAATTTTTTTTAGCCTGAGACATCTAAAACTTTGTGCCATGGGCCCTAAGCTATGGCTACCCTGCACATAAGGTTATACTGGTGGTCTCAAACTATACAGACAGTGCACAAATGGCCCTATGCATATAATTAGGATTTCTTTAACCTTATACCAGTGTGTTTGTTAATGAAAGAAAAACTCTAGATTCCCATTCCCTACTCCTTCCTTTCTTCTTTTTACAGTAGTCTTCACTTGTCCTCCAGCAAACACTACTACTTCCTGTTGTAGTAACCGTATAATAATAGCACATTTTTGGGGCGCCTGGGTGGCTCAGTCAGTTAATTAAGCATCCGACTTCAGCTCAGGTCATGATCTCACAGTTTGTGAGTTTGAGACTTGCATCGGACTCTGTGCTGACAGCTCAGAGCCTGAAGCCTGCTTTCAATTCCGTGTCTCCCTCTCTCTGTTCCTCCCCCACTTGTGCTCTCTCTCTCTCTCTCTCAAAAATAAATATTAAAAAAATAATAGCAGATTATTAGTATTATATATATTATATAATAATCAAATAATCCATACTATTTTGGCATCTTGGAGAGCACGATATGTATATTTTGGCACTGGGAAAAACCATTTCATAGATCACTAATCTGAGCATATTTTGAATTATGCTTAGTATTGGCATCCCTTATTAAGCCTTTGGGGTAATAGGTAACATACAGAAACACCAACAAATCTCTTTAACATTTTTTTTCATTTGCTCTGAAATAAGATCCTGAATATGAAACAGTATGGGGGGCTACCATGGTATATTAAAGGCATTCAATGCAACCACAGATGCCTTCAATGCTTCTGCAGGGGTAAAAAAAAAAAAAAGGCAGGCATGGACATGGAAAGCAAAAGAAAATTCAGAATAAGTGCATATTTTCCTGAGGAACATCACTGCCCACTTTGTTACAGAAAAGTTTCCAGTATAATTAACTGCTTTAAAAACAGGCTGGTCACATGGTGTAAAGTGCCAAATTGGGCTCACAGCTATTTCTGTTGGAGGAAACTCAGTTGATTCTCAGTTGATTCTGAGAGGAACTTCATGAGAAGAGGAACATGTTTTTGAGGTTCTGTAATAACTGCCATCCTGCCATTAAATTCATACATGCATGAGTTCTGCTCAGAGTCCTTTCCTGATTGTTCTAAAACACCACCTGTCACCATTTGATCTCTATCACCTTACCTTGCTAGCACACATAGCACTATCTGACATAATATTATATATTTATGTTCTTTATTTCATTCACTAAATTATATGTCAAGGATTTTGTTTGATTTATTTCTATATCTTAGCACCTAAAATAGTGCCTGCACATTAAAACTCCCAAAACTTAATATTGGCCAATTGAGTGAATATACTCATTGAACAAACATTTAATGAGATGTGAAAGAGGGTTGAATTAATAGTCTATCAATTTGGGTGATTTCTAAGAATCTTTCCAGAAATTAGGTACTTTAATGATAATTCATAACCCACCTATATTTTTGTGCTATAGACTTTTTTTTTTTTCCACAGTCATCTTAGCAGCACTGAGTCAAGGGCTGCATTATTTATTTATTTACTTATTTGCTTTCAAGTTTTTGTTTAAATTCCAGTTAGACAACATATATGGTAAACTTGGTTTCAGGTGTAAAATGTAGTAATTCATCACTTATGTGTAAAACCCAGTGCTCATCACAAAATGTGCCCTCCTTAATACCCAACACCTATTTAGCTCCTGATTTGCTTCCCTGTTTTCCCCTTCCCCTATGTTCATCTTTCTGTTTCTCAGATTCTGCATATGAGTGAAATCATATGGTATTTGTCTTTCTCTGTCTTACTTCTCTTAGCATAATATACTAGTTCCATACATGTCGTTGCAAATGGCAAGAATTCATTCTTTGATGGCTGAGTAATATTCCATTGTGTGTAATATTCCATATAATCTACATGCATACACACCACATCTTCTTTACCCATTCATCACTCGATGGATATTTGAGCTCTTTCCATAGTTGGCTATTGTTGATAGTGCTGCTACAAACATCCGGATGCATGTATCCCTTTGAATCAGTATTTTTATATCCCTTGGGTAAATACCTAGTAGTGAAACTGCTGGGCCACAGGATAGTTCTATTTTTAACTTTTTTGAGGAACCTCTATATTATTTTCCAGAGTGATATAGAGTGGCTCAGTTGGTTGCGTGTCCAACTTTGGCTCAGGTCATGATCTTGAAGCTTGTGGGTTCGAGCTCTGCATCAGGCTCTATGCTGACAACTTCAAATTCTCCATCATCTCCCTCTGCCTCTCCCCCACTCACACTCGCTATCTCTCCCAAAACTAAATGAACATACATACATACATACATACATACATACATAAATCAAAATAAAATAAAATGCATTTCCCAGTCTTGACACCAGTTGTTAACTGTTGCTTTTTCAAAGCCCATAATCCTCTAGCAAAAGAAGAAACACTGACAGCTCAAAAGCAAATGTAGACACATTTCTTAATGCTGTTCTTCCAGGCAAAGGGAAAGTAAAAGATAGTCCCTGACGTTCTGTCTAGTGGAAAGATATCCTGTCCTAATTGTCTTCCTGGACCTTTTTCAGAAGATTTCAACATACTGGAAAGCAGCATCTGGGGGTACAATAGGAATCAATGCTCTAGCGTTCTTTTAATAGTTGATTTTATAATATTATTTTTTTCAAATCTATGATAGGTCTTGGTCTTTCCTGAAGAGAAAATATATGGAATAATTCTACCAAAAAATGTCTTTTCCAACTATACTAATTTAGGAACTTTGGAAAAAAGCCTGATATTATTATAGGATCTTATTAGGATTACTTTGAACCAGACTTGTATCAAAACTCCTTTTAGTAACTGTTCTACATAAGCATTCACAATGATGAGAAAAGTGTCCTTCTGGATCTGCAGGAATTAGTATTAGTCTCCCATAATTATGCATTCATCTGGATAATTTGGTTTCCTTATTGCACTCTTGTAACTATTCTTAGAAGCCTGGTAAGGCTATAAGGAACATTCACAACATACTGTAACAATGTTAATGCAGTATCCTTCCCCAGTTGTACCCTTCCCCAGTTGTACTAAGATTATTCTTATTCTTTTTTTTTTTTTTTTTTATTTTTAAATTAAAGGTTTCATCGGTATGTTTACTGGCTCAGGTTTGGTTTTGACTGATTACCATGTAAGACCAATTGACTGTATGGTAACCATGTCCTCCTTGCTCCTGTTTCTTATTCATTCATTCATTCATTCATTCATTCATTCATTTCAATACGGCATTGTTTTAAATCAACAGTACTGGTTCCAGAAGTAGAATTCAGTGGTTCATTGCTTTTGTTTCCCTTTGTTCTCTTCCCCACCCTTCCCTTACATTCATCTCTTTTATTTCTTAAATTCCATATATGAGTGAAATCATATATTTGTCTTTCTCTTATTGACTTATTTCTCTTAGCGTAATACATTCTAGCTCCATCCACGTCATCGCAAATGGTAAGATTTCATTTTTTGATGGCTGAGTAATAGTCCATTTATATATATACCACTTCTTCTTTATCTATTCATCAGTAGGATGGACATTTGGGCTCTATCCATACTTTGGCTATTGTTGATAGGGCTGCTATAATCGTTGGGGTGCATGTGCCCCTTTGAATCTGTATTATTGTATCCTTTGGGTAAATACATAGTGGTGCTATTATTGGATCATAGGGTAGTTCTATTATTAGTTTTTTGAGGAATCTCCATACTATACTCTAGAGTGGTTGCACAAATTTGCATTCTCACCAGCAGTGGAAGAGGGTTCCCCTTTCTCCACATCCTCTCCAAAACCTGTTGTTTCTGGCTATTTATTCTTAAGTGTCCATTTTGGCCTCTATCTCCTTAGGATTCCAGGAGCCAATTTTATGTGACACATATATTAAAAATGCCTCCAGACTACAGGAAAAATCCATGAAAAAAACTTTTCAAAAATCTGGAGATCCTTTTAATTGTATTAATAAAGTTTTAAATAGACTTCAGTTTCACAGCAAAGTTGAGTGGAAAATACATTGGGTTCCTGTGTATCCCCTACCCCCACACACATAAAACCTTTCCTATAACTGACATCTGGAATCACAGTGGTGCATTTGTTGCAACTGATGAACCTACATTGACACATTATATATAACCCCAATTCCATAGTTTACATTAGGGTTCACTTTTGGTATAGTACATTCTATGAGATTTGACAAATATATAATGACACGTAACCACAAGTGAGCATCTTACAGGAGTTTCACTGTAATAAAAATCTACTTTACTCTGTCTATTCATCCTCCCCTCTACCCAACCATTGATTTCCACTGATTTTTTGCCATCTCCAAAATGTCGTATCATTGGAATCAGGATATATCCTTTTAGTATTGGCTTCTTTCACTTAGTAATATGCATTTAAATTTCCTAGATGTCTTTTCATGCCTTGATAGCTCATTTCTTTTTATCACTGAATAATATTCCACTATCTGGATATACCACAGTTTATTCAT
The DNA here is from genome assembly GCF_023721935.1 of Panthera uncia. Classification (NCBI taxonomy): domain Eukaryota; kingdom Metazoa; phylum Chordata; class Mammalia; order Carnivora; family Felidae; genus Panthera; species Panthera uncia. The sequence continues at coordinate 94,903,484 of NC_064811.1, read as the reverse complement.
TTATCTACTGAAGTACATCTTGGTTGCTTCTACATTTTGGCAATTATGAATAAAGCTGATCTAAACAGTCATGTGTAGACATTTTTCCAACTCCTTTAGGTAAATATCAAGAAGTATGATTGCTGGATTATTCAGGGTATGAATAGTTTTGTAAAAAAAAACAAAAAAACAAAAAAAAACAAAAAAACTGCCAACCTATCTTCCAAAGAGGCTGCACCTTTTTGCATTCCCATCAGCAATGTGTGTGTAATACATATATGTATCCATCTATAATTTATACGTTAACACAGCTATATGTATATAATACAATAGGGAAAAGATGCTGGTATAGGACATAGAGCACAGTTTTCACTTCACTTCTCTGTTACTGGGGCATAGTGTTTATGATTTCTCTCTTATGTATTATTTTTTATTTATTTTCAACTATCTCTTTAGTGAAATGACTTTTTTTTAGACTGAGACACATAAAACTTTCTGCCATGGGCTCTAAGCTATGGTTCCTCCACATCCACATCCTCTGCAGAATCTGGTATTGTCAGTGCTTTGGATTTTGGCCATTCTAATAGGTGCATAGTGGTGTCTCATTGCTATTTCATTTGCAATGACCTAATAACATCGTATATGAAAAGATGTTGAGCATCTTTTCATATACCTGTCATCTGTATATATTCTTTGGTGAGATGACTGTTCAGGTCCTGTGATGAATTTTAATTGGGTGACTGGGTTCCTTTTCTTACTATTAAGTTTTAAGAATTTTTTAGATGATAGCTCTCTGGATAATATTTCTTTGTCAAATATGTGTTTTGCAAATATTTTCTCCTAGTACATGGCTTATCTTCTTATGCTCTTGACTGTGTCTTTTGCAGAGAAGAAATTTTTGAAACTTAAAGAAGACCAGATTAAAGATTTAAAAATTATTTCATGGATAGTGCTTCTGGTACTGTATCTAAAAGTCATTAACATATCCAAGATCATGTAGGTTTTCTGTTATCCTCTAGGAGGTTTATAGTTTTACATTTTACATTTAGATCTATGATCGATTTTCAGGTAAGTTTTGTGAAGGGTGTAAGATTTGTGTATAGAGTCTTTTTTGTTTGTTTGTTTTGTTTTTTAGTATGTGGCTGCCCAGATATTCCAGTATCGTTATGTAGAAGAAGTGATCTCTGCTCCATTGTACTTCCTTTGCTACTTTGTCAACAAATCAATAGACTACATTTATGTGAGTATATGTGAGTATATTACTGTGCTCTCTATTCTTTCCATTAAATTTTTTATTTCACAGATATGACACTGTCTTGATTACTACAGCTTTATAGTGAATCTTGAAATTATGTAATTTCAGTGTCCTGAATTTGTTATTTTCTTTCAATATTGTGTTGGCTATTCTGGGTCTTTTGCCTCACTATAGACCTTTAGAATTGGTTTGTCAATGTCAAAAAAACTTGCTGGGATTTTGATTGTGATTCATTGGATCTGTAGATCAAGTTGGGAAGAACTTATACCTTGAGAGTCTTCCTATCCAAGAATCACGGAATATCTCTACATTTATTTAGTTATTTGATTTTGTTCATCAGAGTTTTGAAGTTTCCTCATACAGAGCTTTTACACTGCTAAATTTATACCTAAGTATTTTGAGGGCAGTGCTAATGTAAATGGTATTGTGTTTTTAATTTCGGATTCCACTTGCTCACTGTTGGTATATAGGGAAGAGACTTTTGTATATTAACCTTGTATTCTGTAACATTACTATATTGCTTTTGAGTTCCAGGAGTTCTTTTGTTGATTCTTTTGGAATTTCTACATATAGGATCCTATCATCTATAGATAAACATGGTTATATTTCTTCATTCACAATGTATTTATCTTTTATCCTTTTCTTATTATACCCAATTATCTAAGACTTCCAGTATGATATTGAAAAGGAGTGGTGAGGAAGAACATCCTTAACACTGTTACTGATCATAGCATTGAAGTTTCTAGTTTCTGCCCCATTAAGTATGATGTTAGCTATGGTTTTAATTTAGCTAGTCTTAACCAAATTGTGGAAGTTCCCTACTAGGTTTACTGAGAGTTGTTATCATGAATAGGTGGGTGTAAAATTTTGTCACATACTTTCTCTGCAACTATTGATATGATCATGTGATTTTTCTTCTTTAGTCTATTGATGTCATGAATTACTTTGATTTCGAAGTGTTAAACTGTGTTGCATACCTACAATAAATCCCATTTGGTTGTGGTGTATAATTTTCTTGGTACTTTTTTTGAATTTGATTTGCTAACATTTGTTGAGGATGAGAGACAATGGTTTACAGTCTACTGTCCTTTCAATGTCTGTTTTTTTGTTAGGGTAATGCTAGCATCATAGAATGAGTTAGGAAGTATTCCCTCTGCTTCTATCGTCTATCTTCTGTAAGAGATAGTAAAAAATTGGTATGATCTTTCAAGCCCAACCCTAGCCTATTATAAAGACTTTATCTGGAAAATCTCACTGGGGAAAACTGTCCTCCCCACACAAGACTTTGCGCACAAGTGCACTACAGTCTCTGAAAGCAGTTGTAATCAAGGACCCAGGAGCTGACAGCCCATGATCCTACACAGAACTGCACTCTGAACCCAGGTGCCTCCATTTGGAGACCTCCTTGTGTGTGTGTGTGTGTGTGTGTGTGTGTGTGTGTGTGTGTGTGTGTTGGGGGTTGGGGGGGAGACAGTCCTGAGCCAAGGCCTTTCCCAGTGCCTCTACCAAGATCTTATGTGGAGTAAAAAGGTATAGGCTTTGAAAACATATTCTTTTCTCTGAGTCAGTACTTTTTCACTCCAAGCCCTGCTCTCCCTCTTCCCAGGTCTATAAAGACCATGAACCTTTCATTTGGGACTCCCTCAGCAGTGAAAGAACCCTCATGTCTAGGCTGATCCACCTGACTCTCACCTGATGCTGTTAGGTGGGGGAAAATAGAGCCAGTGTATTTTCCTGTTCGGTCTCTTGCTTATACTGTTGCAGTAAGTGATTAAAGACTGGATTAAAGTAAGTGATTACCTTCATTTTGGCTTGTTTTAATTGGCCACCTAGACACCTGGCAGCCCAGCTCTTTCCAACTTAGCTTGGTAATTCTCTAAGGAAAATACAATCAACAAATGCCAATCCTGTGGTGACAAAAACTTTAAAGTGGTTATTATTATCAAGTAACTTGAGATAAATGTACATATTGAAATGAATGGAAATATAGGCGTTCTCAGCAGAGGAACAGAAACTATAAAAGAGCAAAAAATATTCAAAATAATAAATTTGTTAGATAAGCTTAATAGCCTACCCAAAGAGGGAAGCAATAGTGAGTTTGAACACAGAGAAATATAAATTATCCAATCTTAGTAACAGAGAGAAGAAAAATTGGAAAGATAAAATAGAAGAAAAACAGAGCATCAGACAAGACTGTAGGACAGTATCAAAAGGTACAATAATTGCATCATAGGAGTCCTAGCTAGAGAGCAGAAAACTGGTTCAGAATAATATTTGAAGAAATAGTGGCTCAAAACTTTGCAAATTTAGAGAAAAAAGTATGTATTCAATAAATTCAGAAAATCCCAAACAAAATACACTCATCCAGATACATCATTATAAGATGGCTGAAAATCAAGGATAAAAGAAAAAAAGATGAAAGCAGACAGAAAAAAAATGGTATAGTATATATAGGTGAGCAACTATTAGAATGACTGCAGTTTCCTGTGAGAAACTATGAAATGTAGCAATATTTTTAAAAACAAACAAACAAAAGCAAACAAAAAGAAGCAAAAGTAGCAACCAAGAATTCTATATCCTTCAGGTATGAAAGGGTAAATAAAGGACATTTTTAGAAGCACAAAAACTAAAAGAATTTGTCAACAGCAGACCTTCTCTCTAAGAAATACTAGTTTAAATTCTTTAGGTTAAAGAAAAATGACCAGAGAGGGAAAGCTGAAACTTCAGGAATGAATAGCAACAATGACAAATATATATGTAAAAACAATATATTGTATTTCTACTATTAATTTTTAAAACATATATATTACTGGTGATGCAGCACCTGGGTGGCTCAGTCAGTTAAGCACCCCACTTCTGCTCAGGTTATGGGTTCATGGGTTTGAGCCCCATGTTGGGCTCTGTGCTGACAGCTCGGAACCTGAAACCTGTTTCAGATTGTGTGTCTCCCTCTCTCTCTCTCTCTCTCTCTCTCTGCCCCTTCCCCGCTTGTGTTCTGTCTCTCTCTGTTGCTCAAAAATAAATAAAAACTTTTAAAAATTTGTAAAGAAAAAAAAATATATATATATTAGTGAAACAAAAATCATAAAGGTGTCTAGTGCATTTTCAGTTTGTATAGATGTCGTACATATGTTAACTGTAACATAATGTGGGGAGGATAAAACAGGCTGGTATGTCTATAGGTTTATATATTTATTTGCAGTGGTGAATATAAATTCTAGGTAGACAACAAAGAATTAAGTAGAGCAATCTACAACAACACACACAGAAAAATACAAAGAGACAGGGCCTAAAATCCAACATATAAATTAAAACTTAATACTAGAAAATATTTAAATAATCCAAACATAACAAGAAACTGAAGTGGAGGGACTGGAAAAAAAAAAAAAAAAAGGTGGGAGGCAAACAGTAAAAACTAATAAAATAATAGACCTAAATTCAACCATATCAGCAATTACATCTCATGGAAAACAATAGTTTTATAGTTTCTTATTTTTTTAATGTTTTTAATCTTTATTTTTGAGAGAGACAGAGTGCAAGCAGGGGAGGAACACAGAGAGAGAGGGAGACACAGAGTCCGAAGCAGGCTCCGAGCTCCAAGCTGTCAGCACAGAGACCGACGCGAGGCTCAAACTTATGAACCGTGAAATCATGACCTGAGCTGAAGTCAGCCACTTAACTGACTGAGCCACACAAGCACCCCTATAGTTTCTTATTAAGGTAAGCATATATTTACAGTATGACATACAAATTCCACTCCAAGTGTTTAACTGAGAAAAGTAAAAACTGTGTTCACAAAAACCTGTATGTAACTGGTGTTAGTAGCTTTATTCTAAATTGTCAAAAGCTAGAAACAATTCAAATGTCCTTCAAGTGGTGAAGACATTTAAAAAAAAAAATCTGGTAATCCATACAATGGAATAATACTCAGAATAGGAAGGAACTCAATACTGATAGATCTCACAGTAACATTTTTTATGCTAAGAAAGCTAGACTCAAAAGTCTATACATTGTGGGGCAGCTGGGTGGCTCAGTCAGTTAAGCATCCAACTCTTGGTTCCAGATCAGGTTATGATCTTATGGTTTGTGAATTTGAGCCCCACATCATGTTCGTGCTTACAGTGCAGAGCCTGCTTAGGATTCTCTCTCTCCCTCTCTCTGCCCCTCCCTTGCTCACTCTCTCTGTCTCTCAAAGATAAATAAACTTTAAAAATAAATAAATAAAGGTGAGTCTTAAAAAAAAAAGTCTATACATCATATGATCACATTTATCTGACATTTTGGGACAGGTAAACCTTTGGAAACAATGAAGAGTCATCTTGATTTAGGATTGAGGGCCTGGACTACTATAAAAGAGAGTTGTGAGAGTTTTTGGGGGATTAAAATTGATATGTTTCTTGAGTGTGGTGGTGGTTACATGGTTCTGCATTTGTCAAAGCTTAACAAACTACATACCATAATAAATAAACTTTATGTAAAGTAAAAACAATCATTAAAAAAACAGTGCCCTGCAGGAATATTCAATAAATGTTAGCTGTAATTATTATTATCCTTATGATAATAATGTTCTAGTATACTAAATACTCCATTAAATATGGAATGACATGTAGTCTAACCGTATCCATAAATTGATCTCCATCTAAAATTATGTTCTTCTTGGGGCGCCTGGGGTGGCTCAGTCAGTTGAGCATTGGACTTCAGCTCAGGTCATGATCTCATGGTCCATGAGTTCAAGCCCTGTGTCAGGCTCTGTGCTGACAGCTCAGAGCCTGGAGCCTGCTTCGGATTCTGTGTCTCCCTCTCTCTCTGACCCTCCCCTGTTCATGCTCTCTCTCTGTCTCAAAAGTAAATAAACATTAAAATTTAAAAAATAAAATAAAATTATGTTCTTCTCTGCTCTGTATACTTCAAAAATCCACTCACACACCTATTTGTCCAAATTTTGCTTATTTAAATGTCTTGAGGAGCGCCTGGGTGGCTTAGTCGGTTAAGCATTCGACTTTGGCTCAGGTCATAATCTCATGGCTCATGAGTTCAAATCCCAGATTGGGCTCTGTGCTGACAGCTCAGAGTCTGGAGCCTGTTTGGGATTCTGTGTCTCCCTGTCTCTCTGCCCCTCCCCCATTCATCTCTGTCTCTCAAAAATAAACAAAAATTTAATAAAAAAAAGTCTTGAAATACTTTTTTTTAGACAAACCTTCTACTTTTGCTCTTGACTTTATAATTTGACCATCAGAGCACTGAGGTCCTGACTCTAGTTCTGTATACAGAAGCTATTAGCAGTGTTAGAAAAGAAAGGTTAGAAAGGAAGATTTTTGGAAGGAGAACTGGCTTTCCTCCACATGCAATTTGCTTACGTTAAATTATTGCACAAACTTCAACAAATCCAAGAAACCATCCCTGAATAGTAAGATACCAGTTGTTGAGGTGACAATTCCCCATGGGAATGGGGAGAGAAATTATCAGGAGCCCCAATTTCATTATCTCCCTCTATGTTTTAAAACTTCATTTTTAAAAACTTGTGAGACTATAAATCCTACTAAGAGTGCAAATTGGCAACCAAACAATTCAGTCTTTTCATATGAATTTTGGTTGTCTTGGCACTATGCATGAATTGAGAGTTCTAGAAGTTCCTGGCATGTAATCCGTGTGTTGAGATTAAATCGTAGGTGTCTGAATTTATCTTTCTCTTTCTTCTGGTAACCTATAAATATTAGAGGCATCTACTACATCTACTACCTCCAATTCTTATATTCCTATCCTCTACAAATAGTTGTGTTATGATGTTGTTATTGTTTTATTATTAGTTTTAATCAATGACCTCTTGATCTGTCAAAGTCTTTCTTTAACTGTGCCCTTTAATTCCAGATGACCATACATTAAATTGCTTAATTTGTTGTTTTATTACTACATGCTATATGCTACCAAATTCCAATTATGTAATACTTACTGGATTTTTAATTGCTCTCAGTCCCAACTGGGGCCAAATAACCAATATCAAAAAAATCTGTGGTCAACCAGCAACCATTCCTTGTACCTAAATCTCTATGTCAATTTTAGTAATTTCAAGAAATGTAAGCTGATTCTGATCTGAAGAAAAAAAAAATCAATGAGTCTCTGAGAGATCTGGAGAAACAGTCTGCCCTGATTTTCAGAGTTAAGAAAAAAAAAAAGGAAAATATTTACTGAATACCTAAAATTACAAAACATAGACAAATGAACAAATATAAAGAAAATATGTACATGTGAATTTGGTCAAACTGCAATTTTGCTCAAAGTCAAGGAAATATTTCAGTTTTCATTTTGTAACTTTTACTAACGCTTTCACGATAAAAGGACAAGAGTATCACTTTTGAGAGTTTTTTTATCTAATAATGCTTTTTAAGCACTGTTTCCTCTGTGTTTATTTTATGTTACATTTTATTTAAGCATCTTTATAAAGCTGTTTCACTAAAAAAATAATAGAGGTAAAGGAGTATTTGTGGGTAGGAGAAATGGTCCAGAAATAACTTTCAAATTTTAAATGTTGCTAATATTTGATTTCAAAAGAGATGAAAATATTTGACTAGTTTACTTCACACACACATATTACAATAAAATATCAGTTGTTGTAAGAACAAAAATATAAATATTTAAAAAAAACTTTTTAATGTTTATTTATATTTGAGAGAGAGACAGAGCTCAAGCAGGGGAGAGGCAGAGAGAGAGGGAGACACAGAATACAAAGCAGGCTCCAGGATCTGAGCTGTCAGCACAGAGCCTGACCAGGGGCTCGAACCCACCAACTATAAGATCATGACCTGAGCTGAAGTCAGATGTTTAACAGACTGAGCCACCCAGGTGCCCAACAAAAAACAGAAATATAAAGGATATAGATACTGCAGTGAAAGGAGAAGTGCGTTTTTTTCCATAAGGAATTAGGATATTTACTAAAAAGATTACTCTTAAGCTGGAGCAAGTGGTTACAGATACAGTAGTAGTTAAGAACATAGATTCTGAAAGTTTATTTTGGGTACAAATGTTAATTTTTCCACTGTTATGGACTTAATGTTTCTGTCCCTCCAAAATTCATATATTGTGATCCTAACTCCCCAATATGAGGGCATTAGGAAATGTGTCCTTCAGCAGGTGATTAGACCACAAAGGTAGAGCTCTCATAAATAGGATTAGCATCCTTGTAAAGGAGACCCCAGAAAGCTTTCTTGCCCTTACTGCCATATGTGGATACAATGAGAACATGGACAACTATGAACCCGTGAGCTGAGCTCTCACCATATAGTCTGCCTGCACCTTAATTTTGAACTTCCCCCTCCAGAAAAATGGAAAATAAATGTTGTTCAAGCCCCCCAGTCTATGGTATTTTTGTTGTAGCAGTCTAAACAGACAGCCATGGCAGCAACCCAAACAGACCAAGACAGCCACTAACCAACTGGGTGACTGACAACTACTGTTTAACCCCACTGTGCCTCGGTTTTCTCACCCATAAGTGAAAGGGGTAGTAATTATGTCATCAGTTTCTTTGAGGACTACATGACTTAACAAATATAAAGCACTTAGAGTAGTGCCTGGAAATGAGTAAGGGGCAAATAGTTATTATTATGAAATAGAAGAGGACTTGTGTTTTGGCATGTGAACAATGGAGAAGGGATACTGTGAGCCATATCACAAAAAGAGAAAAGCAGTCCACTTGAGGAATAAAATCATTACTGTTTGGCTGGGATGAAGTGCAAACTTTTAGTAATAAATGAACCTGGGAACAGAGGGAATACAGGGAGGATGTTGACAATCACAAGGAATTAATTGTATGTGCAAGGAGAGCCAGTGAAGGTATCTAAGCCTGCAAATTACAAGGTGGTAGTTGTGACTGTCATGGGACTGTTAGCCTCATTAAAAAAAAAAAAAAACAAACAAAAAGGAAAGAAAACAAAGAAAAAGAATGACGGTAATTACAAATAATTTTTTTTTCAGTCACACAGGTTGAGCATAATATTAACTGGTTCTTACATATACAAAGGTATCTAAGATATAGGGTACCCTGCAAATCAAACCGCAAAATCACAAACAGTAAACTGTAACCTTTTTGTTAATATCAAAATCTCTAGCTCAGGAAGAAGTAAATCAACTTCCTGACAATACAAAATGTCCAATATAAATATATATATAATACCTAAATGCTTACAGTCTGTAAAATCCTAAATTTAAAATAAATAGTTGCAAGGGACAGAGAACACCTACCATTTAAGAAATCCCAGATTTACAGGCAAGTAGACAATGACTTATTTGAGACAAGTATTTTAAAAAATTAGAAAACAATACAATCTTTTTACAACAAATCTTCTAAAATTTACTGATTAAATTTAAAAGATTGTTTATTTCTTGAATGTCATTTTAAAATTAATAATTGAATGTTTTTCCATATCCTGAAGGGGGACTAGGTCAACATTAACCATAGTCAATAGGAACATTTATTATTTATTAGTCATATTGGATGTTCCAATCACTTGGCAGCCTTCAGGCATATTTCTAATGGAAAGAAGGATACTATAGGGTTTCAAAACAGTCTTAATTTGCAGATTTAAGTATATAAATTCAAAGGCTAAGTTGCCTACAAAGACAATGGTTTTACTTATATACTCATCTAATACCACTTAAAGTGGAACTTGCAAAAATACACTTATTTCTGAGTTATGCTGTTCATTTAGCCACATTTAACAATAATATGAGCTCAGAAAATTCAAGGACCAATTACATACTGAATGTCACTCACCTGGGAAAGTTGTACATTATAGGCCTGCAGGGAAAATGTCAAGTGAATGTGTTTGGAATATAGCCATATCTGATTAGCAAATCTGTTCTCAGCATATTCAATTGTCGGGCATATGTAATTTTCCCTGTGTTCTTAAAACATAATGGTAGAAAATAGAGTACTCTGCAAATCCTAGATCATTAAGGCAGTAGGGGTAAGGATGCAATTCTGATTAATAAACACTTACTAGATATCTAAAATTGTGAAATCAATTGGATAAATTTTGTTAAATAGTTTTATAAAATCTCCTTCACAGCTGTGTCAATTCTATATTTAAATATTTGAATTTTTCACATATTTTGACAATATTTATGATCACATATTTGCTGCACTTACTTAGATTGCAAATTGTTTATTGATATGTCTTCTCTCCTTAACTGGATTTTTACAATGTTTGCCAGTTAGGTTATCTATTACTGGGGTCCTCAAAATTTCCCTTGCCTTGTGCAGTGCGAGTAGATACCAAAATTAATTAATGGATAGAGTGACAGATTTCTAATTCTTGCTTCTAACTATGAAACATACTTGCACAATAGACAACCTCATGAAAAAACACCTAGAAACTTTTCTGGACTCAGAAAAGGAGAACAGGATTTTTGATGTATGGAAGGGATGTATATTAGTAGGCTTTTCATAGGAACCTAGGTAAGACCTATGAATAAGACTGCTGTTGTCAGAAAGTGACACTATTAATTTGACTAAGAAAGCTTGATAGGCTTGAAGCAAGAAGTAAATGATTGACCCTTTCCTACTGACAGTGATAATAAGAAATATTAAATATTAACTCTAGGAGTCAAGATTTAACTATTCATACGCCGTATTGCAAAATAATCTTTGGTGCAGTATCTCTATAAACATGTTAGAAGCATAAAAAGACTGCTGTCACCCCATGAAAATACTATCTGAAGGGCAATCTAGTTATCTATGGATTAGTCTAAACTGCAAATCCTTAAATGGTAATCTAATTCCTGACAAAATTCTCTAATGAATGCCATGCAGTTTTATAAGTTCTCAAAGAGCTAGTGAATTTTTACTCCAATATTTTTGGCTTAGAAGAAAAACAGAGTAAGGCACAAAATGTACTTAGTATAACCATAATATGTTTCTATATGGAAACACTGTCATTATTTTTGCATAATGTAAATAATCCAGAAATAGCATTTGTTGGGGTGTTTCACAAATATATATTTTTTGGTTTTTCCTTAGAAGGAGGAAAAGGAAGAAAATGAATAGAAAATGTAACAGAAATGACATTTCTAGGATTTCATTCTTCCATGTCCATTCAAAGACCAGCTCCTGCCCTAAAGTCATGGTTGACCCCATAAAATATGCACATCTTGCAACATAACGCATACACTAAAATATAAAGTCACATTTTATCAGTATAATACTTTCCTCAATTTTCCCCAAAAGTAAATTTAACTTTTTTAAGTCTTCTATTTACCCCAAATGAAAGATCTTTTTGAAATAAAATATATCCAAATTTTTCAATTTTTCTTTAATCTATTCTTTAAATATTGTATACTAATGAACATCATACCTATGACTATCAAAAGTATCCCTTATGATTACAAAAGGCACTTTTCAGCAGTAAAAAGAGGGTAGCTACCCCTAATGTACAATATAATACATTTGCTTGCAGTATCTATCTAATCATTACACTTCATAAAATATATATGAAAACTAGCAAATAAGAACAAAGAAAACTAAGCTAAATATAATGAGAATGATCAGTTGATGAGTTAGAAAAAATCTAAATTCAACCTTAGCAAGCCTATCTATGACTCTTCTAAGGTCTCAAAAGTAATATTTGTAAATTAATTCTGCCAATATCTACCACTTGATAAGAAGAACTAAATACATATAGGAACATGGATTTTAAAAAGAATCAGAAGCGGAGCCTGTGTGGCTCAGTGAAGCCTCTGACTCTTGGCTTCAGTTCAGGTCATGATCTCACAGTTCATAAATTCAAGCCCCACATCAGGCTCTGTGCTGACAATGTGGAGCCTGCTTGAGCTTCATTCATTCATCCATTCATTCATTCATTCTCTCTCTCTCTCTGCCCCCCCCCCGTTCTCTAAACTTATTTTTAAAAAGATTCAGAAAAAAGATTAGACTGAATAATAGCATTTTATTCATATTTTAGAACAGAAAAAATAAAGGTTTTAAGAAGTAAGAAGAAACCTCAAAAGTTATCTTGCTTTTTCTTCTATCAATAGACCTGGCATTGTCACAAATAGTCATTTTTAGAAGATGAACTGGCCTAATTTCTCATTAAAGAAAAAAAAAAAGAAGAAAGTTCACCAGATATCTTATACACTTAATCAACCTTTTCATAGTTAACATAATATGCTTTCATATATTTCATATTTATGTAATATATATTTCATATTTATGATTTCATTAAAAATTAAATATGCACCTCTCTTTTTTCCATAGGGGTAAATGATTTCTCTATAATCTTTATTAATTAAATTCAGTTTAATTCCTGAACAACCAACATATTTTTAGAGTTCCCTTCAACTTTCTGTGCCCTGAGTGGTATGGTATGTGAAAGGGATTTCCCAAAGCAAGATCTCCTAACTTTACAACTTTACTGGTTAAAAATTAAGTTACTTTTGAGTATTTGTTTAATTATTAATCATATGCCTATATTAATATATGATATGCATTTCTAGATAATAATGGAAAGAATAATGGGATGAGACAAAAATAAATGTGATAAAGTTCTAACATTTTCTTCTCATACCAAGACTGAAATCCTCTCAGGTGTATATATTTGAGAGTAAATAGATCAGGAATATTCATTATACGATTCCTTAAATCATCTTACCATCTTTTTCTTTTTTCTTTTGTTTCTTTTTTTTTTTTTTTGGTTGTTATTTTGTAACTGATGATGCCACCCTATTCAAAAATTAAATTTCAAAATACAGACATCATCATTATTCTCCTCCAAATCTGACCAATTTTCTTCATATTTTCCTATGGTGCACAGGCCCAGAACTAGTAATAATCTTTTAAATAATATCCTGTCACTGGTCACCGTAACCTAATAAAATTAAAATAGATCTTAGTTTTATTTTAGAAATCAATGTTTTTAAAAGATACAGATAACTGAGTTATTTGTATTACAAAGTGTTTTAAACAGCTGTTTTCTTTAATTTTCATATTTTCATTCATTAACAATCACATCTATTATGGAAATAATTTTAATGCTATTTTTATATTCACAATGACTGTGTATAGAGTTACATTTTTTGAAAATTGGGATAAACATTCTTAGTGGTTAAATGTGAATGGCATTTCTAATTCTTTTTTTTAAGTTTATTTATTTTTAGAGACAGAGTGAGAGGGAAAGAGAATCCCAAAGAGGCTCTGCGTAGTCAGCACAGCACCCAACATGGGACTCAAACCCAGGAGCCATGAGATCATGACCCGAGCCAAAATCAAGTAGGACGCTTAACCGACTAAGCCATCCAGGTACCCTGCAATCCTAATTCTTAATAAGGATTATAAAAGTATATTAAAAGCAGAGTGAAAAGTAGTCTCAAGGATATGTTCCCTATGTATTCACTGAATCTTACATAATTTGCACTATGTGTATACACTTTTATATATTTTGCTATATTAAGTACAGATGGTACATTTTGAAATCAAAGTACCTTATTGGCTACAATTCTAGGCCATTTGGATTGACAACACTTTCCCGGTAAATGTGTTTGGTGGTGGTTGTTTTAGGTGCCAAAATTCATATATTAAGTTTTTAAAAGATATGTTTATAACACCTTTAACCTATGACTCAAAGCATATTACATGCATTAATACAGCCTAAGGACAAGTGAAATACAAGGCAAATAATATTCAATACACTGTATAGACAAGTAAGCCAGCCCAAGTGTAACTGTTAATGACCAATATCATTCCTCATTCACAAGTTATAGGTCTCTTACTTCCACACCTGTAAATTCATGAATACCAAGCAAATGTGACAAGTAAAGTTTGACATTCCAAAACTGACTCAATTATTAATCTTCTCAGTGTATGGTCAGGATTTAAATAATAATTTTAAAAAATCAATTATTTAATGATTAACTCCTCCCTCAAAGGCTTTGGCCTTAGCTGTTTCTTGTCACTGTCTTGCATTAATGAATAAAATACAAAATATGTATTTAGCTCTTGCATATTGTATGTTAGTTTGTGAGGACTACAGAATTAATTTAAAAAAATTTTTTTTAACATTTATTCATCTTTGAGAGACAAGAGAGAGAGAAAGCATGAGCAGGGAAGGGGCAGAAAGAGGAAGACACAGAATCTGAACAGACTCCAGGCTCCAAGCTGTCAGCACAGAGCGCGACGCGGGGCTCGAACTCACAAACTGTGAGGTCATGACCTGAGCTGAAATCGCACGCTCAACAGACTGAGCCACCCAGGCGCCCCAGGACTACAGAATTATTAAATATTCGTATTTGAAGGATTTTTGGAGTGGAATAATTGTGCAAAAAAAAAAAAAAAAAAGTGGCTGCTTAATGGTAAGAAAATGAGGCAGTGGCAACAACTTCTTTTTAGTAATAATATTGAATTTATTAAGAAAATGTCTATTTAAAAGAGACAGAATCAAAAGTAAATAAAAGATAAATGACAGTAAGCCAAGTAAGGAAAAGGAATACTTCTTTTTACTTTATTTCAATTTTATAAAGTGTAAATTTATGAAATTAACTATAAACTAAAATTTTACCTACTTGGAAAGTATTTTTAAAATGCACTGTTGGGGGCGCCTGGGTGGCTCAGTTGGTTAAGCATCCGACTTCTACTCAGGTCATGATCTCACAGCTTGTGAGTTCGAGCCCCACATCAGGCTCTGTGCTGACAGCTCAGAGCCTGGAGCCTGCTTCGGATTCTGTGTCTCTTTCTCTCTCTGACCCTCCCCCACTCATGCTCTGTCTCTGTCTCTCTCTCAAAAATAAACGTTAATTTTTTTAAAATGCACTTTTGCAATTTCCTTTCCATTGTTGCACTTGATAAAGTATATGGAAGAATAATTATATTTTATATCAATATATCTACTAAGAACTTCCCCCTTATAGAGTACTTATGATTTCTTGTTCTTACCATTACTTCTCTTTGAGCTATCTTTCTTTGGCTTCCAGGTTGCCATTAAAAAAAAGTTACATAGGAGATACTACGGGTTAGCTTCCAGACCACCACAATAAAGAGTATTGCAATAAAGTGAATCAAACAGAAATCTTGGTTTCCCAGTGCATGTAAGTTATGTTTACACTAGACTATAATCTATTAAGTGTGCAATATCACATGCCTGAAAAATCTATATATCTTATTTAAAAAATACTTTATTGCTAAAGATTGCTAACCATCATCTGAGCTTTCAGGGAGTTGCAAGCTTTTTCCTGGTGGAGGCTCTTGCCTCAATGTTGATGGCTGCTGAATTATGAGAGTGGTGGTTACTGAAGGTTGGGGTGGTTGTGTCAGTTTCTTATAATAAGACAAAACTTAAATTTACCTTTTCCTTTCAGAAATGATTTCTCTACAGTATGTGATACTGCACATCACTATTTAGTAGCATTTTTACCCACAGAATTTTTTTCAAAATTTGAGTCAATCTTCTCAAACCCTACTGCTGCTTTACCAACTAAGTTTATACAATATTTCAACACTTTGTTGTCATTTCAACTGTCTTTACAGCATCTTCAAAAGGAGTTGATTCTACTTCAAGAAACCACTTTCTTGGCTTATCCATTCAAAGTTTCATCAGGAGATTGCAGCAATTTAGTCACATCTTCAGTCTCTATTTCCTCCACCGAAGTCTTGTACCCCTTTAAGTAATCCATAAGGACTGGAATCAATTTCTTCCAAACTCCTGCTAATGATATTTTGGCATTTTCCCATGAATCATAAATATTCTTTTTTTTTTTTAATTTACATCCAAGTTAGTTAACATATAGTCTATAATGATTTCAGGTATGATTACAGTGATTCATCCCCTATGTAGAACACCCAGTGCTCTTCCCAACAAGTGACCTCCCTAGCACCACTTACCAATTTAGCCCATCCCTCCATCCACACCCCTTCAACAACCCTCAGTTTGTTCTCTTTATTTAAAAGTTTCTTATGTTTTGTCCCCCTCCTTGTTTTTATATTATTTTTGCTTCCTTTCCATTATGGTGGTCTGTTTTGTATCTTAAATTCTTCATATGAGTGAAGTCATATGGTATTTGTCTTTCTCTGACTGGCAAAATTCACGTAGCATAAAACACTCTACTTCCATCCATGTAGTTGCAAATGGCAAGATTTCATTATTTTGATCGCTGAGTAATACTGCATTATATGCATATATGTATGTGTGTATGTGTATGCATATATACATGTATATGTAAATACACATAACACACACACACACACACACCACATTTTCTTTATTCACCTGTCATTGGACATTTGGGCTCTTTCCATACTTTGGCTATTGTCAATAGCACAGCTATATACATTGGGGTGCACTTGCACCTTTGAAACAGCACACATGTATCCCTTAGATAAATACCTAGTAGTGCAATTGCTGCATTGTAGGGTAATTCTATTTTTAATTTTTTGTGAAACCTCCATACTGTTTTCCACAGTGGCTGCACCAGTTTGCATTCCAACCAGCAGTGAAAAAGAGATTCTCTTTGCATCCTCGCCAACATCTGTTATTGCCTGAGTTGTTTATTTTAGCCATTCTGACTGCTGTGAGGTGGTATCTCATTGTGGTTTTAATTTGTATTTCCCTGATGCTGAGTGATGTTGAGCATTTTTTCATGTTAGTAGGCCATCTGGATGTCTTCTTTGGAAAAGTGTCTATTCATGTCTTTTGCCCATTTCTTCACTGGATTATTTGTCTTTTGGGTGTTGAGTTTGATAAGCTCTTTATAGATTTTGGATGCTAACCTTTTATCTGATATGTCATTTGCAAATATCTTCTATTCTGTCAGTTGCCTTCTGGTTTTGCTCATTGTTTCCTTTGCTGTGCAGAAGCTTTTTATTTTCATGGGGTTCAAATAGTTCATTTTTGCTTTTATTTTACTTGTCTCTGGAGACATTTTTGAGTAACAAGTTGCTGCCACCAAGGTCAGAGTTTATTCCCTGCTTTCTCTTCTGATTTTGATGACTTCCTGTCTTACATTAGGTCTTTCATCCATTTTGAGTTTATTTTTGTGTATGGTGTAAGAAAGTGGTCCAGGTTCATTCTGCCGCATGTCACTGTCCAGTTTTTCCAGCACCCTTGCTGAAGAGACTATCTTTATTCCATTGGATGTTCTTTCCTGCTTTGTCAAAGATTAGTTGGCCATATATTTGTGGGTCCATTTATGGGTTCTCTATTCTGTTCCATTGATCTCAGTGTCTGTTCTTGTGCCAATATCACACTGTCTTGACGATTACAGCTTTGTAATACAGCTTGAAGTCTGGAATTGTGATGTCCCCAGCTTTGGTTTTTGTTTTCAGGATTGCTTTGACTATTCAGGTCTTTTCTGGTTCCATACAAATTTTACGATTGTTCTAGCTCTGTAGGTATTGCATTGAATATGTAGATTGCTTTGAGCAGTATTGACATTTTAACAATATTTGTTCTTCCTATACGGGAGCATGGAATATTTTTCCAATTTTGTGTCTTCTTCAATTTCTTTCATAAGCTTTCTATAGTTTTCAGTGGATAGATATTTCACCTCTTTGGTCAGGTTTATTTCTAGGTGTTTTATGACTTTTGGTGAAATTGTAAATGGGATCGATTCCTTGATTTCTCTTTCTGTTGCTTCATTATTGGTGTATAGGAATGCAACAGATTTCTGTGCATTGATTTTATATCCTGCAACTTTGCTGAATTCATGGATCAGTACTAGTAGTTTTTTGGTGGAAACTTTTTGGTTTTCCATATAGATTATCATGTTGTCTATGAAGAGTGAAAGTTTGATTTCCTTTTTGCCAACGTGGATGCCTTTTATTCCTTTGTGTTGTCTGACTGCTGAGGCTAGGACGTCCAGTACTATGTTGAATAATATTGGCAAGAGTGAACATCCCTGTTGTGTTCCTGAACTTATCATCGAGGATGATATTAGTGGTGGGTCTTTCATATATGGCTTTTACAATCTTGAGGTATGATCCTTCTATCCCTACTTTCTCGAGGGTTTTTATCCAGGAAGAATGCTTTATTTTGTCAAATGCTTTCTCTTCACCTATTGATAGGATCATGTGGCTCTTGTCCTTTCTTTTATCGATGTGATGTATCACACAGATTGTTGCAGATATTGAATTAGCCTTCCATCCCAGGTATAAATCCCACTCAGTCATGGTGAACAATTCTTTTAATGTATTGTTGGATCCAGTTGGCTAGCATCTTGTTGAGGATTTTTGCATCCATGTTCATCAGGGAAATTGGTCTATACTTCTCTTTTTTAGTGGGGTATTTGGTTTTAGAATCAAGATAATGCTAGTTTCACAGAATGATTTTGGAAGTTTTCCTTCCATTTCTGTTTTTTGGAACAGCTTCAAAAGTATAGGCATTAACTCTTCTTTAAATGTTTCGTAGAATTCCCCTGGAAAGCCATCCAACCCTGGACTCTTGTTTTCTGGAAAATTTTTGATTACTATATTGATTTCTTTACTGGTTATGGGTCTGTTCAAATTTTCTATTTCTTCTTGTTTCAGTATTGGTAGTTTATATGTTTCTAGGAATTTGTCCATTTCTTCCAGATTGCCCATTTTATTGGCATATAATGGCTCATAATATCCTCTTATTATTGTTTGTATTTCTGCAGTGTTGGTTGTGATCTCTCCTCTTTTGTTCTTGATTTTATTTATGTGGGTTCTTTCCTTTTTCTTTTTGATCAAACTGCTAGGGGTTTATCAATTTTGTTAATTCTTTCAAAGAGCCAGCTCCTGGATTCATTGATCTGTTCTACTGGGTTTTTTTTTTTGGTTTCAATAGCATTGACTTCTTCTCTCATCTTTATTATTTCCCATCTTCTGCTGGTTTTGGGTTTTACTTGCTGTTATTTTTCCAGATCTTTGAGGTATAAGGTTAAGTGGTGTATGTGAGACCTTTCTTCCTTCTTTAAGGAAGGCCTGGATTGCTACATACTTCCTTCTTATGACTGCCTTTACTGCATCCCAGAGGTTTTGGGCTGTGGTATTATCATTTTCATTGGCTTCCATGTCCTTTTCAATTTCCTCTTTAACTTCTTGGTTGGCCCATTCATTCTTTAGTAGGATGTTCTTTAGCCTCCAGGTATTTGTTACCTTTCCAAATTTTTTCTTGTGGGTGATTTCGAGTTTCATGGCGTTGTGGTCTCAAAATATGTGAGGTATGATCTTGACCTTTTTGTATGTGTTGAAAGTGATCTGTGTCCCAGTATGTGATCTATTCTGGAGAATATTCCATGTGCACCCGAGAAGAATGTGTATTCTGCTGCTTTAGGATGAAATGTTCTGAATATATCTGTTAAGTCCATCTGGTCCAGTGTGTCATTCAAGCCATTGTTTCCTTGTTGATTTTCTGTTTAGATGATCTGTCCATTGCTATAAGTGGGGTGTTGAAGTCTGCTACTATTATGGAATTATTATCAATGAGTCTGTATGTTATGATTAAATGATTTATATTTGGGTGCTATCATGTTTGGAGCATAAATGTTTACAACTGTTAGATCTTCTTGGTGGATAGACCCCTTAATTATGATATAATGCCCTTCTTCATCTCTTCTTACTGTCTTTATTTTAAAATCTAGAATGTCTGATACAAGTATGGCTACTCCGGCTTTCTTTTGGCAACTATTAGCATGACAAATGGTTCTCCATCCCCCTACTTTTAATCTGAAGGTGTCTTTAGGTCTAAAATGATTCTCCTGTAAAGAACATATAGATGGATCTCGTTTTCTTATCCATTCTGTTACCCTAGTTCTTTTGATTGGAACATTTAGCCCATTGACAGTTAGAGTGAGTAGTCAAAGGTATGTATTTGTTGCCATTATGTTTCCTGTAGAGTTAGAGTTTCTGGTAGTGTTTTCTGGTCCTTTCTAGTCTTTGTTGGTTTTGGCCTTATTTGTTTTGTTTTTCATCTTTTCTTTCCTCAGAGAGTCCCCCTTAAACTTTTTTGCAGGTCTGGTTTAGTGGTCATGAACACCTTTAGTTGTTGTTTCAGAAAATTTTAATCTCTCCCTCTATTTTGAATGGCAGTCTTGTTGGATAAAGAATTCTTGGTTGCATATTTTTCTGATTCAGCACATTGAATATATCCTGCCACTCCTATCCAGCCTGCCAAGTTTCTGTGGATAGGTCTGCTATGAACCTGATCTGTCTCCCTTGTAGGTTAAGGACTTTTTCTTGTTTCCCCTTTGATGCTTTCATGATTCTTTCTGTGCATGAATATTTTGTTAATTTGACTATGATATACCTTGTTGATGGTCAATGCTTTTGTTGAATCTAATGGGAGTTCTCTGTGCTTCCTGGAATTTGATGTCTGTGTCTTTCTTCAATTTAGGAAAGTTTCCACTATGATTTACTCACATAAACCTTCTGCCCCCTTTTCTCTCTCTTCATCTTCTGGGACCCCCTATGATTCGTATGTTATTGCTTTCTAATGAGCCATGGAGTTCTATAATTCTCATATTGTGCTCTTTTGCCTTAGTTCCCCTTTTTTCTGCTTTCTTATTCTTATAGAAGACAAATTTGTCTTCTATATTGCTGATTCACTTCTCTACTTCATTCATCCTTATTGCCATGGCATCCATTTGAGATTTCAGCTCAGTTATAGCATTTTTAATTTTGACCTGACTAGATTTTACTTCTTTTGCCTCCATAGCAAGGGATTCTAATCTATTTTCAACCCCAGCTAATATTCTCATTATAATGATTCTGAATACTGGTTTAGACATCCTGCTTCTATCTGTGTTGATTAAGTATCTAGCTGCCATTTCTTCCTGTTCTTTCTTTTGGGGTGAATTCCATCTTTTTGTCATTTTGAAGGAAGAGAAAGAATAAAAAATTAAAAACTTAAAATTAAAAAATTAAAAAACAACACAACAAAATCAAATAAAGGATGTTACATCCTAGGTACATTTTGGTCTGGTTGTTGAAAGAAGTTTGACAGAATAGAGAAAAAAGGGAAAGGAAACAAAAGAGAAAAGGAAAATACTTGAAAATTTTAAAAAATGAATACAAAATAGAATTAAATGAAATGATGAAAGTAAAATAGGATTATAAAATTTACAAAAAAGTAAAAAAATATAGAAGAAATTAAAGAAAAATATTTATTATAAAAACAGAAAATAAAAATATTTTTTTCTTTCTGTATTCAAGAATAAGAAAAAAAAATCAATAGATGGACCAGCTAACAGAATACTATTGAAATTACATCCAGTTTCCCCTAGAAGTCAAACTATAAACCACTTTATAGTCCGTAAACTAAGCAGTTGGAGAGATTTGAGTTGTTCCTCTAGAGCGCAGTTGGAGAGGCTTGGGTAGCAGCTCTGTTCTCCATTAGAAGGCATTGCTTAGTTTACTGGGCTGGATCTTTGTGCTTGTAGGCATGTATGCGCATATGCGGGAGGGGTGAAAATGCATCACCCAGTCTCTAGTATCATAACTTCATGCTCTTGCCAACCAGCAATCAAGCACCCCTCCTTTGTCTCCAGTTTCTGTTCACTCCCCAGTTCTACACTGTGACCAAGCCATCAGCCTGCCAGGCTCCCTCTGGAGTTTTATCTCAGATGGCTTGTGTTTCCAAACCCCTCACTTCTGAGGGCCCTGCAGCTTTGACACACTGAGAACCTCTGCAGAAGGGTCGGGGGAGGTCTCACCGAGCAATGGCTGGGTGTTGGCTCACCCCGAGGAACGTTCGTGTGACCATGCTGCTGCAGATGCCCAGAGACTGCCAGTCAGGTGCCAGCCTGACCCAGAAAAAGTTCATGCGATCATGTAGCAGCAGCATTTCAGGGATTATGGTAAAACACAACACCCATAGGGTGCCAGGCTTCACCCTTAACATCCTTATTCCAACACCAGCCAACGTGGCTGTTCTCTGGGTTGGCTGGGATGTTTGCTTGTGGGGAGGCTGTACAGCCTCTACCAAATGTCCACCCAGCAGGGAAACCACGTCTCCCCATGTGGCATTAGGACCCCACGGACCTCGCTGTCTGTTCCTGGGGATTCACCCTGCCCACCAGACCTCTACCAGGTATCGAGCTATGGAGTTTCAGACTCTGTGGTTCCCTATTTATTGCATCTTAATGGATTTTAAACCCTCTCCTTTCTCCTTTTTTTTTTTTAATTTAGTACCTTGCAGTACCTTTCTCTTTTCTCCCTTTTTTTTTTTTTTTTTTTTTTTTTTGTTCAATCCACTCTCTCTCTCTCCAGCTGCTTTCAGCAGGGGTGTGCTTTTCCTGTACTCTCCCCATCTCCGTCTTCTCTCTACAAGCAAAAATAGCTCCTTACCCTGTGCAGCTTCTCTCTCCCCAGTTCACCTCTCTGTGCTGTGTACCTGCTAAGTTCTGTGGTTCAAGTTATGCAGATTGTTGTGTTAACCCTCAAATCAGTTTTCTAGGTGTGCAAGATGGTTTGGTATTGATCTAGCTACATTTCAGGGACAAGAGAGGCAAACCAAAGTTCCATACTGCTCCACCATCTTGGCCCCTCCTAATCACAAATATTGTTAATGATATATAGGATGGGAGTCCATTTCAGAAGGTTTTCAACTTACTTTGCCAAGATTGGTCAGAGGAATCGCTGTGACAGCTACAGCCTTGCAAAATGTGTTTCTTAAAAAAAGACTTAAAAGTCAAAATCACTCCTTGATCCATGGGCTATACAATGGATCTTTCATAAGCAGCCATGAAAACAACATTAATTTCCAAATATATTATCAGAGCTCTTGGGTAACCAGTTGCATTATCAATGAACAGTAATATTTTTAAAAATCTTTTTTTTTTCTTTTTCTGAGCAGTAAGTCTCAACAGTGGGCTTAAAATATTCAGTCAGCCATTTTTTAAACAAATGTATTGTTATCCAGGTTTTTTGTTGTTGTTGTTGTTCCATATATAAAGCACAGGGAGTTTAGATTTAGCATAATTATGAAGGGCCCTAGTTTTTCATTATGTTTACATTTTTTGAATAGTAAATGAGCACTGGCTTCAACTTAAAGTCACCAGCTGCATTGGTCCCTAACAAGAGAATCAGCCTGTCCTTGGGGCTTTGAAGCCAAGCACTGACTTCTCCTCTCTAGCTATGACTCCTAGACAACATTTGCTTCCAATAGAAAGCTGTTTTATCTACATCAAAAGTCGGTTGTGAATTTAGTGGAGCTTAATTCTCTTAAGCTAGATCTTCTGAACAACTTAGCTTCTACCTAAGCATTTGCTGCTTCACCTTGTACTTTTATGTAATGGACATGGCTTCCTTCTTTAAACTTTAAGAACCAACCTCTGTTAGCTTCCAACTTTTCTTCTGCAGCTTCCTTACCTCTCTCAGCCCTCATGAAATTGAAAAGAGCTAGGGTCTTGCTCTAGATTAGACTTCGGCTGATGGGAATGTTGTGGCTGGTTTGATCTATCCAGACCACTAAAACTGTCCATATCATCAATAAGGATGTTTTGCCTTCCTATCATTCATATGTTCACTGCAGTAGCACTTTTTAATTCCCTTCAAGAACTTTTTCTTTTTTTTTTTTTTTTTGCATGAACTTAATTCCAATTTGAATTCACTAATTTGGCTAACTAATGTAAGAGGCCTAGCTTTCAGCCAATTTTAGCTTTTGAAATGCTTTCCTTGCTAAACTTAAACATTTCTAGTTTTTAATTTAAGGTGAGAGACATGTGGCTCCTCCATTCACATGAACAGTTAGAGGCCATTTTAAGATCATTAATTGGTTAGTAATTAATTGGTTACTAACTTCATTACTGTTATATCTCAGGGAATAGGGAGGTCTGAGAAAAGGGAGACAGATGATGGAATGGCTAGTCAGTGAAGCAGTCAAGACAGACTCAATATTTATCTATTAAGTTCACCATCTCATATGGATGCAGTTTGTGGTACCCAAAACAATGACAGTAGTAATAGCCAAGGTCACGGTTCACAGATCACCATAACAGAGTAATAATGAAAAAAGCTTGAAATACTGTATTACCAAAATGTGACACAGAGACATGAAGTGAGCAAATACTGTTGGAAAAATGGTGCTGACAGCCTTGCTTGACAAAAAGTTGCCACAAATCTTCAGTTTGTAAAAAATGCAATACCTGCAAAGCACAATAACACAAAGGTTTACATATAATTTTGAATCACAGATTTGAATTACAGTCTTCTCTGACTTCTTCAGCCCGCAGTGATCTCTTCTTCCTTAAAACTTCTTAATCTCTTATTTCTGCATCAATTACAGCAAAATATCTTAGATCCTTGTTTTAGATTTTTAATTAGTCTTTTCATATGTTTTTAAGAAGTGAAGCTCTGTTAAGCTAAATATGCTGTCTTACATTTGTCTTACATTTATCAAAGAGCACTGGACCTATAATTTACTAAAATAAATTTTAATTTTGTTTTATTGGCTTTAGCTTTTGACAAATAATTTCACATCTCTGAGCTTCAATTTTCTCATCTATAATTAGAGAATATGTGGTACATGGTTGTTCAGAGGGTTTTAGTAACAGGGTAATGGATTAAGACAGCACTTTAGTATTAAATAATCAATAATTTGTCAAAATTCACATCTTATAGTGTACTTAGAACATGGTAGTCTATATTTATGGAATATATAAATAACAGGAATTTTTATTTACATATCACATTTATATTTTATTTTTTTAAGAATCACTTTTTAAAAATTTTTTTTAATATTTATTTTTTAGAGAGAGAGAGACAGAGTGTGAGCAGGAGAGGGGCAGAGACAGAGGGAAACACAGAATGAAAAGCAGGCTCTAGGCTCTAAGCTGTCCACACAGAGCCCGATGGGGGCTCAAACTCATGAACCGTGAGATCATGACCTGAGCCAAAGTCAGACACTCAATTGACTGAGCCACCCAGGGGCCCAATATATTTTAAAAATAGGATTATATATGTATTATTTGATGCTCAAACCTCATAAGAAAGGTTAAAATTTTTTTTTCTCCATTTTTGAATAATGCAACTGTGACTTTTATGTGATGTCATTTTTTTTTTTTCCACACGCTTTTGGAGAACATGAACTTAATTCCAGATCTTCTGATTCTTAAATCCAAAATTTTCTTCCTTAAATGTTGAATTAAAATATAAATGAGTTTTATGTAACTTGTGAAAATTCTCCATTTCCTTATAATGAAAAGGTCTCATGAATGCAGAGAAGTTTGTTCTCATCCATTGTGAATAAACAGCATACCTTTTAGTGCATCAATTCTGTAGCCCCCATCCTAAATTTGACTCCAAATTATCAAAGTATCAGTAAATACTTTTATACAATAGCTGGGTTGAAAGGAAAATATAAGGAAAGGTACATTTTCTTGATTTTTTATTTGCATTTTCTAACAGAGAAATATCAAAATAAAACCTTATTTATATAAATGCCAAACTCTTAATTAAAATGGCTGCCTTGATCTCCCCTCTATAAGTCATATAAATTCAGCCATTTTGCTTGTAATTTAAATAACTGGAACTGTATTCCTGCTTATTCAAAATGTAAGCAATTTGTATAGCACAATATGGGCAATAGGTACAAGGAGTGATGTTATTTTGTTAAGAAGCATGACTATATGTTTATGCATTGTACTTTTCATATACCTCACTTGGTTGCCAAAGCATCATGACAACCACCGAAAGCAAAATAAAGGAGAAGGGATTTCAGCATTTTCTATTACTACTCTAAGAATGCAAAAGAAAAGCTAATGAGAAGCTGGGGTAAAAAAATGCCTTCTTGGTCCTGAATGTGGCATTGGTTTCTTTATTACACTAAAGCATTTTTATTTCTCTCACTGTGCTGAAAGGAACACTACATAAAAACAGGCTTGCTTCTAATATGCAGTGTTCCTCAGCATTAATATCTAAATATTCAGTCATAGTTAACATGGAAATGGGTTACCCAAGGAAGTATAGAGACTAATGTGCTTTTATAATAGTGTAATGATTATTTTTATATATTTAATTATTAATATTAATAATTAGAGGAGTTGATAAGAATAGGATTATAAAGAGATTTATGAGATTAAATTGTCAGTTATGTTTTTTTCTTATTTAATTTAAAGATGATATTATGTTTTCAAAAGTATAATAAGACACTGTGCTTATTAAATTATACATGGTTAAAAAACCAAAAACATATCTAATGAGTTAGAACTAGTGAAGTCCATAATAATTATGCTGTTAATCACAACTAACTTATCAAGAATAAGCTTGGTTTCCATGAATGTGTATGTGTCCATTCCAATCCTACACTATAGAAAAAGTGAAAACATTCTTCCAAATGATAGACCTTTGAATACTGAGGAACATACATATATCCTCCTTGATACTTGTCTGTTTCATTATATGCATTCACATATCCTTGCATATGTATTTATGTATCATACATTTTAGACACTACATCTTTTCTTTTCCTTTACCTAAGTCCCCAAGTTAATCAGGGCAACACTTAAAATGGGTTACCCAGAATTGACTACAATAACTAAAATGTGCTAGCCCCACTCAGAATACACCGAAATTTTCACTATTCTTGATTCCATTAGTACAATATCAGACACTGTTCACTGACTGTTTAACATTCACTCACCGTTTCAAACTGTTCAGAATCCGGACTTTACTAATAGTACCCCTAACATATAATTCACTGCAAAGGGTAAATCCTGATGTCTCTAAACCAATTACAATGGTTGCATCCAGTAGTGTGAGAAATATTTAATAGTCACCTCTATAGATTAAAGGAGAGAGAGAAAACAAGAGGGGGGAAGAGAATCCTTATTTGTAGTGATTTATTATTTTGGCGTAAATATCTCCACCATGGAGTATTCTAAACTGCTAACATAAAGTCACTGAGTACAGAGTTAAAAGTGATGCCTACAATCAGTCTCATGAACTGATCAATGAACCAGTTGATCTTATATTTCATGCTGGAGCTGGTACCATGTGGTAACCTGGTTTTGATTTAGATGTGGATTCCAGCTTTAGCTAATAAAATGTGAAGTGAGGTACTCCTTAACTACCCTGCAATTCCAATCACCTTCCCAAAAATATCTAAAGTGAACTGTTTCATGTTTACACATCTAGATCATTATGAAGATAGACAGACTATAGATTTACATTTAAAACATGCATACTCATATTTGTGTGGACTTCCATAATTGAGATCTATTCATATTCCATTAAAAGCTATTCAACTGTCCTAAAAAACTGACTTTTTAAAATTAACAATATACCCTGAATATTAAATATTCTTCCATAATTGGCAGTCTGACATTTAAAAACATGTTATCTTTAAAAATTTGCTTGACTTCAAATATCTTGTTTTATTGCCCAAAAATCTAAATTTTTCTTTCCATAAAAAAGAACTGTGCATATTTGCTCCCTATTTGCTGCTGGGGGTCTTGTTTTTCTGTTAAGCTATAAGCATGCTTGGTATATAAAGGATATAAGCCCTCCAGTATTTACAACAAATATATTTGCCCCATTTATCTTTTATTTTAAAGCCAAAATAGTTAAATGTTGCCATTTTTTTCTTCTTAAGTGTCTAGCTTCTATGTATGTGCTTCTAACATGAAATTTCTTCCCCACACTAAAATATAGTAATAAGAATAGCCACATGTATCCCCTAGTAATTTCATAAATATGTATACTTCTAGGGTTTGAATAGTTATGCAAAACATACATTTTCACCCTGTGGTCTCTACTCAGGGATGGGGTAGGTAAGTGCTAAGGCACAAACTTGAGTTCGGTTGGGAATATCTCTTGAGTGTGTATTTGCTTTTTTTTTTTTTTTTTTTCCATTTGGAGTTGTCCTTTGCATTTAACAGGTACCTCATTTTAGCTGTATCAAATTGGCTGCAACAAAAAAATGTTCTTTTTCATGTAAGCATATATAGCACCTAAGGGCATTTATGATTGTACATACGAGGCTGGAGAGCTTGGAAATAAATTTCCTCTTCTTCATAGTTTTTGCATAAACTTAATCTTGAATTGCATTTTTAGATGAAGACTCCCCAGTAGTAATTGTTTCCTCCATGAGAAGGTGATCTCTGTCTATTTAAAGACGTTTTCACTGCTGTTTCTCCCACTTAGTCAGCATCTAACATTTATTCTTAGTATTAGAGCTTGGGAGAGAGCCTAAAATCCACTCTGCTAACCTCAGGCTGACTTTGTGCTTTTACTCCAAATTAAACCACCACATCTACTTATTGCACAGAGGCATAATCAGCTATGGCTGCTGCTTCTCTGATAACAATGTCATGGTTATACTGTTACAAAATAAAATTCCTGCTTTCCTTTGCCTTCAGCTGCCCCCATTGTTTGAGTTTATTGATTCTTCAGTTGTTCATACAATGTGCTGTTTTGGCATAATGTCTATTGATCAAATTGCCATATTAAATCCTCAAATTCCCTCTCTTAGCTTTTCTTCCTAACACATACACTTAAATACATGTAAGAGGAAAAGGAAACTTCTATGAATATTTAGATACTTTTGTACACCTACTTCTGGCTTGAAGCAAAACCGTTCACAGTGAAGAACTGCCATAAAAATACGATTAAATGTATACTTTATAAAAAATGTCTGTAGCTCATTTACTTTCTTATAGCATAGCATACCTTTTTAATGTTTTCCTAGGTTTGAGTCCTTCTTTCTATAGAATAAATGAATGTGATTCAAAACAAATTACACAAGAGTGCTTATAATTTATATAATGTATGTTTTATTGCCTTCAAATAAATATATTCATAAAATGGCTACGGCAGACAGGCTCTCTTGAATTAACTCCCATCTGTGCTTAAAATAATCTCTACACTCTGATAGAAATGTCCTTTTGCCCATCATGTATGTGCTTCTATTTTCATTTTAAATAAAAGGCCTTCCAATAGGCCTTTCTGACTGATCCAGGGAACATTGTTATCTACTTATAGTTATTTCTGATAACATTCAGAATCAGTACCATTGGCATAATCAACACAACATAATACTTTTTGAGCACCTAATCTCGTCAGACACACCTCTAGGCACTGGAGCACAGATGTAGTATGGGCTAGATCACAAGTCCTCCCTCACACTACTTGGTGCTATATGTTCTTTTTATAGCTTGTACAACCTTAAAATTTAACTTTTTTTGGTAGGAATATCCATCTCCCCCAAAGAGATCCTATGATTTCCCATTATTTTTTGATGTTATAAAAGGCAACTACAAGGCACCAGAGAGATTGAGGTCCCCAGGGTAGAGATGGTATCTCTATTCTTCTTAATTTTCTAATACCTACCACAGTGCTTAATATATAAAATTCAATAAATGTCAGTAACATAGGTTTACATGTATGTTATAAATGCTCCCTAACTCAGCAACACAAAAGAACAATAATTTGTGCAGGTCTTTGTAAGAATGTCCTTGGAGATCTTTTAAATAAAGTTTCAGTGGTTTCGGCAGGAAAAAGTGATCAAGCCAGTAAAAAGGTTCATGAAGATGGGATAGGAGGGTGTTGTAAAAAGAAGAAGCAAAACAGGAGTGAAGTCAGTAGCCAAAGAGATCAAACCAAAGAATCAAGAATTCAGCAAGCCAAAATAAATGGGCTAATCCAGTGTTTTGAGGAAAAATACTGGTTCAGTTAGCATGATTAGGTCATAGAGGAGACCTAAATTCATGGGAATTATAAATGTCAGCCTGTGCTTGGTTTTACCTATATTAATTCTTACACATCTGTCTCTCATTCTTCCTCCCAAGTTCCTATTTATTCATGAGAAATCAAATGGAATAGAGAAAACTAATTTGAGGAGACTTAATTACAATGTAGTATTCACATTTAGAAATTCTTCCAGAGTTCAAGGAATTTTCCATGGGAAGTCAGTGTTTGATTCTCCAGTTTACGGCTGCATCTTATACTACATAGAGCCAGCTCTAGAAACTCAAGATGACACTGTAGGTGGAGTTAGAAGTAACCAAGGGAAAGCTGAAAGAGATAGAGAAGTAAAGATTTACTGTTCCTCATCTCTGTCAATGAAAAGGAACTGGGCTCTATTTATTGCATCATTCATGTATTCTTTTTCTGCCCTCATGCAGAACACACAATATTAGTTTACTTATAAATGTGTTATTTCCTTAATATGAGAACCAAGGTATATCAAATAGACTTAGAACAGTGGTTCAAATGAAGACCTTGCTGAAATTTTCTTTCTGCCTCCAGCTCTGAAAAGCAATTAAATGTTCTTAAAACTTCTATTAGAGTCTGCTGACAGCCATGGTATCGATTTCAAAAGGAGGAAAAATAAACTTGCTAGTCAGTGTGCATGCACTAAGCTATCCAGAAGTAGAGATCATCTATGGAGAATCTTTGTATTAATATTATTTTCAGGGGCGCCTGGGCAGCTTAGTCGGTTGAGCGTCCAACTTCGGCTCAGGTCATGATCTCACCATCTGTGAGTTTGAGCCCCACATGGGTCTCTGTGCTGACAGCTCAGAGCCTGGAGCCTGTTTCAGATTCTGTGTCTCCCTCTCTCTCTGGCCCTCCCCTGCTCATGCTCTGTCTCTCCCTCTGTCAAAAGTAAATAATCATTAAATTTTTTTTTAAATATTATTTTCAAACATAATACCAAAGGAAAAATATGTAACAAATACGTTACACAACATACAGCATAGGTAAGGTTAACAATGTGTAGCACACAAAATTCTCTATCATTATCTGTGTTTAATAAGCTTAAAAATTATCTTAGATATTATATATCTTGTTTGCATTTTCCCTTAATGGAGCCAATAATGAAGACTTCTGAGCATCTACTGATAAAAATATAAATTTGTTTACATTAAAAGCACGTGAAGATAAAGAATAAAACTAGAGACTGTCGTATGAAACAAACAAGTAATTTAAATACATCCATAGACTTTAACTCAAGACTCAAAAATATCAACCAAATAGGTCTTAATATCCATTTACAATACCCTAATTTATATTCTTGAAATTCTCACCTAGAATGTGTTAGGCAATATACTTAATCAAAATGGTCTGCTTTAATTTAGTCCACTCATGGAAAAAGAGAAGCATTTGTGCCAGAATATTTCAAACACTTTTTCCAGCCCCACAGTTCTGGTTTCACTTTTTACTACCTCTATTTCAGTTTTCCCATATGCTAGGGTGCTGTAGTGTACAAGAGGTCATCTTACAGAGGATTAACAGGGCAATAAGACTCAGCCCTGTCATTTACAGATCTGTGGAATTGGGTTATTACTTAAACTCCATATGCCTAATTTGAAACACATGGAAGGGAGGCCAGGGTGACTCATTTGGTTGAGCATTTGATTCTTGATTTTGGCTCAGGTCATGATCCCAGGGTTGTGGAATCAAGCCCTATGTCCAGATCCCCGCTCAGTGTGGAGCCTGCTTGAGATTTCTCCCTCCCTCTACCCCTCTTCCCCACTCACACTCTCTTTAAATAAACAACAAAAAATAAAAACATGGAAAAGGATATCTTTTATTTATGAGAATAAAGACTATATACAAATTATTTAACAGAATGGCTATCATTCATTATGTGTATGATACGTGTTAATTATACAGCTACTATGAAACTTATGGGCTTCATATGGAAGCCAAATTAGGAGAAAACTGTCAGGAGATATTAATGTTTTTGAGTTTCAAATTCACAATAATTTAATACTCCACACATATCAAATTAAAAAAAAATAATGTTTATTTATTTTGACAGAGAGAGAGTGCACTAGAAAGAGCAGGAGTGTGTAAATGCAAGCATGGGGAGGGGCATCGAGAAAGAGAAAGAGAAAGAGAAAGAGAAAGAGAGAGAGAGAGAGAGAGAGAGAGAGAGAAAGAATCCCAAGTAGGCTCTGCACTGTGAGCATGGAGCCCAACATGGGGCTCAGTTTTCCAAACCATGAGAGGATGACTTGAGCAGAAATCAAGAGTCAGACATTTAATTGACAGAGCCACCCAGGCACTTCAAAATTAAAAATTTTAAACATTTTATTATCAACTATAGAAACAAAAAAAGTTTATAAACTCACAAATAATAGATTTGACTGAACACATACATATATAAAACCCACATACACACATATACATAATGGTACCATACACAATTCCTAGGAAAAAGAAATGGAAGGAAAATATATCAATGCAAATAAGGTACCAAACTATGAAAATAAAAAGGTGCCCATTTCACTGCAGAGAAAGGTTTAATGTATTAGTAACAAATGGAAACAAGCATCTAGTAGAAACATTCCTAAAGACAAGCAGTTCAAAGAAAAAGATAAAAAGGTTTTCACCTCGAAAATACAATAAATATGAAAATAAACACAACACTGATATGCTATTTGTACATTTCAAATTAAGATAGATCATAAATAACATACTACTTAGTACAGATACAGAGGAGAAAACAACAAACACTATGAAAACATAATATGCATCACTTAGCATAACAGAAATATAAACAAGTATAAAGTAATATATAAAAAAAAAACAAGTAAGAAATGTACTTGGATTTTTTTTATCAGGAATATTAGTTCCTGAAGTAAATTTTGATAATTTTCATGTTAAATTTGTTCCTAAAGTCTGAATCTGGGAATAAAACAAGATAGATAATCTGTGTATTCCCATTGGGCACATCTGGGTGATTTCTTGATAAGCACCAAAAGTTCTAAAAATTATGCTTCATCTTTTACTCAGGAACTTTAATTCTAGGGATGTATCACATAATTATCATTGTCTTAAATACACTTAATAATTATTGAGCTGTGTCATATTCCAGCTACTGTGCTTAAGAGATAGTAACTTACCCAATCCTCACAACTTCATGAGACAAATATGTTTATATACATTTTCAGTTAAGGAAATGGGGTACACAGAGATTCAATAACACAGCCCAAGGCATTCAGCTTGAGAGAGGCTGAACCTCTATTCCACAGTCTGCATTTTATCCCCTATATCGTGTGATTATGTCCAACAGTAACCTATTTCATTATTATATTTTTAAAACCTCATTGGAAAACAGAATAATGCTATTAAAAACAGAGTTACACAGGCAGAGGGGCTAAGAAGGCAGAGAAGCATGGAAGGTCTCTGCTTCTTTCATCCTTGAAATGCAGCTCCATCAGTAGCAAGCCATTTTGCACACCTAAAAAATTGATCTGAGGATTAACACAAAGATCTGGATAACTTGAGCCACAGAACTCAGCAGGTACAGGGCACAGAGAGGTGAACTCGGGGACAGAGAAGTCACAGAGGGTATGGAGCTGTTTTTGCAGAGAGAGAACGGAGAAAGGGTGGGGGGAGAGTGCAAAGCACTCCCCCCTGAAAGTAGCTGGAGAGAAAGAGAAAGAGTGGAAACACCCACAAGTGACGGAACAAGAAAGGAAGAAAGGAGAGGGCGGTCAGAAATTCCATAGCTCAATACCTAGTGAGCTCTGGTGGGTAGGACGAATCCCCAGGAGCAGACAGTGAAGTATGAGGGGTCACAGGCAAAATGGGGAGAAGCAGTTTGCCTGCTAGGAGGGCATTTGGTAGAGGCTGTACAGACTTCCCACAGGCAAAGGTCCCTGTGGACCCTGGAGAACAGCCACGTTTGCTGGTATAGGAATAAAGACTAGGATGTGGTGAAACCTGGCACTGGTCGTGTGTTGTGATTTATCATAATCCTTGAACCATTGCTGCTCTTTGATCATGCAAACTTTTCCTGGGACAAGCCAGAGCCCACCACATTCTCTGAGATTTTGCAGCAGTGCAACTGCATGAACGTTCCTGGAGGGCAAGATGGCACCCAGCCATTACTTGGTGAGCCCTTCCACCAGAGGGTTGGAGCAGATCCAAGCTGCAGGGTCCTGAGAAGTAGGGGATTTGGAAACACAGTCTCATCTGAGATAAAATTCAGGAGGGAGGTGCCACCTAGCAGTCTGACAGCTTCAACATAGACAGTGTAGAAGCCGGGAAGCCAGAGACTAAGGAGGGTTGCTTGACTGACCGTCTGTGAGAGAGTAGAGTTCTGATGTTAGAGCCTGGGAAGCTGGGTGTCCCCATTTTTACCTCTATTGCACATGCACATACACATAGCAAACACACACCACATGAATCTACCCAAGTAAGCTAAGCAGTGCCACATAGTGAAGAACGAAGCCTTTACACCAAGCCCAGTCTAACTGCTGGAACCAAGCCCTTTGATTTGACAATCACATTTGACTTCTAGGGGAAACTGGATGTAATTTCAGTCAGATTCCTTTCTCTTCACTGGTACATCTATTCATTTCTTTTTCTTTTTCTATTCTAAATCTTAGATACAGAAAAAGAAATAACTTATTTTTCATTTTTATAAAATATTTTAATTTTTTATATTTTTAAAATTTTTTGTAAATTTTTAAAATTCTACTTTACTTTCTTCATTTTATTCTATTTTATTGTATATATTTTTTAATTTTTAAACATTTTTCTTATTTTTTTCCTTTTTTCTTTTCCTTTCTTTCCCCCTTTTTTCTCTGTTCTATCAAAATTCTTTCAACAACCAAACCAAATACATCTAGGATCTAGCTTCCTTTATTTGATTTTTTGTGTTTTTAATTTTTTAAATTTTAACTTTTCATGTTATTCTTTTTTCTTCCTCCAAAATGATGAAATGAAGGAATTAACCCCAAAAGAAAGAACAGGAAGATTACAGCCAAGGACTTAATGAACATATAAGCAAGTAGTCTGAACTAGAATTTAGAATCACGATAATAATATCACTACCTGGGGTTGAAAAAAAAACATAGAATTCCTTTCTGCAGAGATAAAACAAGTAAACTCTAGTCAGGACAAAATTAAAAATGCTATAACTGAAATGCACTCTTGAATGGATGCCATGGTAGCAAGGATGGATGGAACAGAGGTGCAAATCAGCAATATAGAAGACAAAATTATGGAGAATAATGAAGCAGGAAAAAAAAAGAGGGAAACTAAAGTGAAAGACCACGATATAAGAATTAGAGAACTCAGTGACTCATTAAAAAGTAATAACATCTAAATCAAAGGAGTCCCAGAAGATGAAGAGAGAGAAAAAGGGGTAGAAGGGTTATGTGAGCAAATCATAAGGGAACTTTCCTAACCTGGAGAAAGACACAGACATAAAAATCCAAGGAGCACAGAGAACTCCCATTAGATTCAATAAAAACTGACCATCAACAAAGCATATAATAGTCAAATTCACAAAATACACACATAATGAAAGAATTATGAAAGCAGCAGGGGAAAAACTTCTTTAACCTATAAGGAAAGACAGATCAGGTTCCCAGTAGATCTGTCCACAGGTCCACAGCAGATATGTCCACAGGATATATTCAACATGCTGAACTGGAAAAATATGCAACCAAGAATTCTTGACCCAATAAGGCTGTAATTCAAAGTAGAAGGAGCGATAAAGAGTTTCCCAAACAAAAACTAAAGGAGTTCCTGACCACTAAACCACCCCTGCAAGAAATTTTAAGGGGAAGTCCCTGAGGGTAGAAAAGATGAAACAAAACAAAAAGACCAAAAGCAACAAAGGACCAGAGAACATGACCAGAAACTCCAACTCTACAGGCAACACAATGGCACTAAATTCATTTCTTTCAGCACTCACTCTAAATGTCAATGTACTAAATGCTCCAATCAAAAAATATAGGGTAACAGAATGGATAAAAAAAGAAGATCCATCTATATGCTGTTTAGAAAAGAACCATTTTAGACCTAAACTTATCTTCCGATTGAAAGTAAGGGGATGGAGAACCATCTATCATGCTAATCGCTGCCAAAAGAAAGCTGGAGTAGCCATACTTATATCAGACGATCTAGATTTTAAAATAAAGACTAACAAGAGATGAAAAAGGGCATTATATCATAACTAAGGGGTCTCTCCACCAAGATCTAACAATTATAAATATTTATGCCCCCAACATGAAACACCTAAATATATATATTAATAACATAAAAAAAACCTCATTGATAATAATACCATAATAGTAGGGGACTACTACATCCCACTTATAGCAATGGCAGATAATCTAAGAAGAAAATCATCAAGGAAACAATGACATTGAATGACAAACTGAACCAGATGGACTTAACAGATATATTCAGAATATTTCATCCTAAAGCAGGAGAATACACATTCTTCTCGAATGCACATGGAACATTCTCCAGAACAGATCACTTATTGGGACACAAATCAGCCCTCAACAAGTACAAAAAGACCGAAATCATATTGTGCATGTTTTCAGACAACAACACTACGAAAGTCAAAATCAACCACAAAGGCACCCAAATCAGCAAGGAGGAAGCCAAACTTGCACTCTTCACAGAGGACGTGATACTCTATTCAGAAAACCCAAAAGATCCCACCAAAAAACTGTCAGAACTGATCCATGAACTCAGCAAAGTCACAGGACAAAAAATCAATGCACAGAAATCAGATGCATTTCTATACACCAATAATGAAACAAAATGAATATGAATAATGAAGAGAAATTAAAGAATCAAACCCATTTACAATTGCACCAAAACCCATAAAACACCTGTTTTATCAACCAAATTTAACCAAAGAGGTAAAAAATCCATACATGAAAACTATAGAAAGCTTATGAGAGAAATTGAAGAAGACACAAAAAAATGGAAAAATATCCCATGCTTATGGATTAGAACAACAAATATTGTTAAAATGTTGATACTATCTAAAGCAATCTACATATTCAATGCAATCCCTATCAAAATAACGCCAGCATTCTTCACACAGCTAGAACAAACAATCCTAAAATTTGTATGGAACCAGCCAAAGCCACACACAGCTAAAGTTTGCACAGCCAAAGTAACCCTTAAAAAGAAACCAAAGCTGGAAGCATCACAATTCTGGACTTCATGCTGTATTACAAAGTTGTAATCATCAACACA
Source organism: Panthera uncia (assembly GCF_023721935.1). Lineage (NCBI taxonomy): Eukaryota > Metazoa > Chordata > Mammalia > Carnivora > Felidae > Panthera > Panthera uncia. The sequence continues at coordinate 94,866,357 of NC_064811.1, read as the reverse complement.
GTATGGTACAGGCACAAAAACAGACACTTAGATCAATGGAACAGAACAGAGAACCCAGAAATGGACTTACAAACATATGGCAAACTAATCTCTAACAAAGCAGGAAAGAATATCCAATGGAAAAAAGACAGTCTCTTCAGCAAATGATGTTGGGAAAACTGGACAGCAACATGCAGAAGAATGAACCTGGACCACTTTTTTACACCATACACAAAAATAAACTCAAAATGGATGAAAGACCTCAATGCAAGACAGGAAGCCATCAAAATCCTTGAGGAGAAAGCAGGCAAAAACCTCTTTGATCTTGGCCATAGCATCTTATTCAACACATCTCCAGAGGCAAGGGAAACAAAAGCAAAAATGTACTGGGACCTCATTAAGATAAAAGCCTTCTGCAGGGCAAAGGAAACAATCAGCAAAACTAAAGGCAACCAACGGAATGGGAAAAGATATTTGCAAATGACATATCGGACAAAGGGCTAGTATCCAAAATCTATAAAGAGTTCACCAAACTCCACACTTCTTTGATCTTGGCCATAGCATCTTATTCAACACATCTCCAGAGGCAAGGGAAACAAAAGCAAAAATGAACTATTGGGACCTCATCAAAATAAAAAAGACTTCTGCACAGCAGAGGATATAATCAGCAAAACTAAAAGGCAACTGACACAATGGGAGAAGATATTTGCAAATAACATATCAGATAAAGGGTTAGTATCCAAAATCTATAAAGAACTTATCAAACTGAACACCCAAAAAACAAATAATCCAGTGAAGAAATAGGCAAAAGACATGAATAGACACTTCTCCAAAGAAGACATCCAGATAGCCAACTGACATATGAAAAAATGCTCCACATCACTCATCATCAGGGAAATACAAATCAAAATCACGATGAGATACCACCTCACGCCTGTCAGAATGGCTAAAATTAACAACTCAGGAAACAACAGATGTTGACGAGGATGCGGATAAAGATGGACCCTTTTGCACTGCTGGTTGGAATGCAAGCTGGTGCAGCCACTCTGAGAAACAGTATGGAGGTTCCTCAAAAAATTAAAAATAGAACTACCCTATGACCCAGCAATTACACTACTAGGTATTTATGCACAGGATAGAGGAATGCTGTTTTGAAGGGGTACATGAACCCCAATGTTTATAGCAGCACTACTGACAATAGGCAAAGTATGGAGAGAGCCCAAATGTCCATCAATAGATGAATGGGTTAAGATGATGTGGTACCTACATACAATGGAATATTACTCAGTCATCAAAATGAATGAAATTTTGCTATTTGCAACAACGTGGATGGAACCAGAGTGTATTATGCTAAGTGAAATAAGTCAGAGAAAGACAAATATCATATGTTTTCATTTCTATGTGAAATGTAAGAAACACAACATAAACATATGGGAAGGGAGGGAAAAATAAGATAAAAACAAAGAGGGAGAGAAACCGTAAGAAACTCTTAAATACAGAGAACAAACTGAGGGCTGCTTGAGGGGTGTTGGGTAAGTGGATGAGCTAAATGCGTGAATGGCAGTAAGGAGGGCACTTGTTGGGATGAGCACCGGGTGTTACATATTTAAGTGATAAACCACTAAATTATACTCCCGAAACTATTACTATACTATATGTTAACTAGCTTCGACTTAAATAAAATTAAAAAAAGAAAAAAAAAAAAAACAACGGAGTTACATAGGGGCACCTGGGTGGCTCAGTCAGTTGAGCATCTGACTTTGGCTCAGGTCATGATATCACAATTCTTGAGTTCAAGTCCCACAACAGGCTCACAGCTCAGAAACTGCTTTGGATCCTCTGTTCCTCCTCTCTCTAACCCTCCCCTGCTTGCGCTCTCTCAAAATAAATAAAATATTAAAAAAAACTGTTACATAAGACTATTTCATGACATGGCAAAATAAACACAGATTGTGAATGAAGGATCAAATTTATCAAATACAGAAATATGACTCCATTTTGGGGGGTGGGAAGAACAAATAGACAACAAACAATAATGTTCATGTCTGTGGGTTATAGGTAATTTTAATTTTTATTCCTTTTGCTTTATTTTCTTAACACATTCTACGATGAATCTCATTGTTATTGTAATATAAAAATATGTTTGCTTATTTGTTTTAAAGCTAGTCCCTTCTATAGGACTTAAGGAACCAATCAAACCAGTCATACCTGAAAGGCTTATTTAGTTTGGCTGAAGCTTTTTCAGCGAGTGGGAAGCAGTCACTTGATTTCTTATCATAGGTGGGTAGATAAGGAATAACCTATTATTTTAAGTATGACTCATATGACCAAAATTATTATCTCAGCTTCTACCTCATTTTGTTTAGTTTTGTGTTGTTTTGTTTTTAAAGTGTGATTTTCAACTTTAGAAAAGTGACTTACATTGAAGCTACCATAAATTAACTAGTATTACCTTAGAATATAAATATTTGCCTAGGATTTCAATAAGCTAATATTTAAGAATCCGACTAAAGCTATTTAACATCCTGAAACACATAGAACATTTCTTTCATCCATATTTCAAACATTCAACATCTAAATTCCTGCTTTGATATTCTCAGATTTTTTTTTTAATTTTCCCCCCAACAGGTCAATTTTCTGAGTTTATTTTTAATGCCAAATGGTGAACAGAATTTCTTTCACTTAAATACCAAAAACCTTAAATAAACATATTTGCTTCACCTATTGTAACTGCTCAAACCCCAGAAAAAAAGTGCTGATACTAGAAAGAATTCTAATTATCACTGTAAACTCCCTGTGGTATATTCATTGAAAAGCAAGAGTGGTACCTGCAAAGCTCTTTAAAGCAACTAAGCAAATGTTCACTGCAACTGGAAATGGAATAGATTTTTACAACATATGCTATAGTTCCTTCTAACATTTCCTCTCACCCAACTGTTGCCCAGAGAGATGAGTAAAATACAAGTTTGTTATGAAGAGTACACAGTTTGTTATGAAGAACTCATTCTGAGCCAGAAGAGGTGAAGTCCAATAAAAGTACTGTCAAAAAGCTTCACCATTTGAAGTATCATTGAAATAGGCAGTTTCCTACTAAAATAGGTAGTTTGTCACCACTCTACTTATTGGGCTGTCTACAACCCTAACTATCAGTACATTGTTTGAAGTGAATTAGACTCATCCTTAATTATTTATGGTATTTCTTGTCTTCTGTACACAACCATATGTAAGAAACATTAATTCCGTGCAGATAGATGTTAAAGTGTAGATTGTTATGTGCCACAACCATGAGTTCTGATTCAGTAGGTCTGAAAAAGGCGGTCAAAGAAAATACTTCAAAAAAAAGCGGTTCAGAGTGCACAGGTTTGAGGCTGCAAAGACCTAAACTGACTTAATAGCAAATGTGACTTTGACCTAGTTACTTAATCTTTTTAATCTCAGATTTCTCATTTTTAAATGGATATAATGATAGTACCTATTTCACTTGTTGTTATGAAGATTAACTAAAGGATTATATGATAATCACCAAAAGAGTGATATACTTCTACATAACTGCATAATTGCTCCAAAATATACTATCCTTACCCTTATTATTATTGTTATTCATGAGTAAAACACTTCTTCTATACAATAAAATCTTTTCCAGGCACTTTTTAAAGTTTTGACTCTATTTTGATTGCGTTATTCTGAATTCAAGGTTAAATTCTGATTTAGTAATGATGAATAAAGATCAGATTTTATGTTATTTTACTATGTGTAATTCTCATTTAACTTGGAAATGCTAGTTTCTAACCCTGTAATAAATTTTATTTTTGTCTTGATGTGCAATAAAAAGTATTACACAAGGACATCTCTGCTATGAATTTTCTTCTATCTCAGAAATGTGCATTTTAATTTAGTAAAATAAATAAGTAAAACTATAACTCTGATTATCTGAAATACTGAGGAAACAAAATATTAGACAAACACTAATGTGAGACTTATAAGAAAGATAATAAAAAATGCATTTAAAAATAGCAAGCATATGAAAGTAGCACTGCATTGAATATAGTGGATATCATAAACTTTATTATAAATCAAAGACTAGCTTTATAACTTTGCCTAGTAAAGATATGTCTTAAATGCTAGAGGTATGAAGTCTATAAAATGAAGGCCGAATCACAGTAGATCAGAATGGCAAAGAGAAAAATCTTCGTCCTGAACCATAACTAGTTATGATTTCTCATTATACAAATGTGCCTTGAATTTCCCCATTACCGGAGGGTTATTACACCCAATAACTATTGACCTGTAGGTCACAAATTAAAATCAACCAGATCTACAACTCCATTTAAATTATAATGTACCTCTCATTTCCTGGAAGAATCTCATCATGGAGATCATAATTGCAAATTGGCCACCATACACATCAGAAGTACTTAGATTTATTTTAAATTAAAAAGTAGCATCTAGTATATTCCATCAACATAATAGGTTATTTATAACACATTTAAAGGAATTAAGTTTGAGCATCTACTTGTCTACTCTTAAAAGAATATAAGATACATATTTAAATTAGTAACAAAAATGTCTCTTCAGATGAATATGCATAGAAAACAAGTAGTGTAACAAATGCAATTTACCTTTATTCTCTTTACACAGACTCTTAATTAAAATACAGTAATTATAATAGATCTACTTTCTATAAAATCTGTCTTTGGCCAAAAGGAAATAGAAAGACCAAGACAAATTTTATTAAATAATAATAAAAATGAGGCCTTATTATGCCTCTACTTACTAATGAAATTCCATGTGAATTACTTTCTTTAGTAATGACATATCATTTTAAATCCAAAATAGTCATTTCTCATGACTAAGCAAATAAAGGAATGAGACTCATAGTAATATTCTGAAAACATAATTTCCAGGTGGGAAATTAAAAGAGGCCAAAAAGTAGAAAGAGTCATTTATGCTAATCACCTGCTTTACAAGAATTTCATACACACACACACACACACACACACACACACACACACACACACACATATCTAATGAGGGTAATTATCAAAATAGAGCCTTTTATCTATTAACCTTTTAGCCTAGGCCTCAAAGCCCATATATAAGGTAATATTTTCTAGCATAAATCCATCTTGTAAGAATGTAAATTTATTGGGCTTCACCATAATCTTGGGGGAATATATATTAATGATTTTTCCAAATACTCAATCTAACCCAGACTATTTACATGGCTCACTTCCCCACTTATTGCGACACTGTGACATCACCATAGCTCCTTAATGTGTGCACATTTCTAGTGAATTTAAAATCCATTACACATGTCACTTTCATATGTGCGGTTTTATTAAATAAGGTTAAATAAGGTTTTAATGTTTGTTTTTTATCTAGAATTCAAGATAAAGATAAATGTCAAAAATTTTTAACAAGTGAATTTGAAACAAATTGTTACTTTAGATTTAATATGTAATATGCAACTAATTGTGATAAAATCAACTTATAATTTCAGTACATATCACTTTACTTACATGAAGAACTTAATTGAAAAATCAAGAGGGAAAAACACGAAATGCTAAGATTACTATTACTAATTCTTACAAGTTTTAAATTCCTCATTTTAAACAGTTTTTTGTAAAATATATTATTTCTGTTATGATTACTTTGGTAAAATAGCCCTGTTTAATAAAGATAAACTACTATTATTGTATTTCAGTCTTAGTCACTCCTACTTGTGAAGCACATAATTAATGAGTATTAATATTTTCAGTTCGATTCACTGCAATTCTCTCTCTACCACTGGACCTTTTCTACAGATATTTAAAAATACCTTATTTTTTTCTCTCTTTAAAATTAAATGTGTGTGTGTATGTATGGAAAAAAAAAACCCTCTTTTTAAGCCCTAACCAACCCTCTGATCCTATGCATTTAGTCCTCTACATTTTAACTTCTTCAAACTGTTGTGTATTGGGATAGAATTAACTTAAACCAAGAAAATATATTGCTTTTTAAAAATTATCTTGGTGAAAATATAAAGCTTTTTTAAAAATTAGCTTTGTAAAAAAATGGAACCAAAATCTTAAATGCCATTAGGACTATTTTACTGCCTCTTTTTTCTCTTTTTGTTTTTCTGCTGACTTCTCTTCCACTGCTGTCTTCCTTTGCCCATACAAGATCTGCTTCTAAGGTCATCTACTCACACATCTTACAAGAACAAAAGAGTATCTTTTTCCCAGCTCTAGTTTTCCTCTAATTACATCATTTGAGTTACATGCCTATTCCTTTTACCAGTAACTGTGACCAAAGGAAAGGAGCATTTATGATTGGTCTTGTTTAGATCAAGTGTACAGTACACTCTTGTGCTAGAAGAATAAGGCACTGGAGATTAGGAAGACTAAAATGATAGTATTCACTGAGCTATCCTTCAAGCCTTCTCTTTTCTACATATTTTCCATGACAATTTACGTTAAATATAATCACTGAATTAGTGATCCCAAATCTGTGTTACTAACTCAGATTTCACTATGAAGCTTCAAATCAGTATTTAAATGACTCATGTCCATCTTGACCTTAAGGTCTCCATGCATCTCATAACAGCACGTCTATAACCCCATCCAAACTTGCTTCTACATCAGCCTTCTCTAGCCCAGCAGATGACTCCATGAGTCAACCTAGTTCACTAAACCTGAAACACAGTAAATCTCTTTGAAAATTGTATTTACCTTATCCTTATCACTGTTAATTCCTACTCAATCAAAATTCTTTACTGTTTCTCATCACTCACATACATCGCTCTTATATATTCCTAGTTTAGACCAGGGCTTCCTCTAGACTGGGCTACTAAAGTGGAATATTTACTAATCTCACCATTTTTAATTCTTTAGACATAATCACCACTAATTCTTTCTACAAACTGGTGTTTTGCCAAAGCAAATATAAAATATTCACAGCAAATATGAGCTTCACACAACAAAATGCTTATAATAAATATTGTATTGACTTCATACTAAAAAAAATTTAATCCATTCTACACACTATCCTGCTGGAGAAGCACAAAAATGCAATAAAGTCATTAGATGAAATCTGTCAAATTAAAGCAAAAGTCCAATGGGTCATAAAAAATACAACAGTGGACACAGGTTAATATTTATATCTACCAATAAAGGTACATTCCAAACCATATTATTTTTTTAATTAACATCTTTCTTAAATATCTCTCAATCCTACCACCTACCTTACATGTATTACTTGAACGTTTCAAGGACCAAGTCTGCTTCCTAGTTTAGAGGGATGTATTCAGTATCTCCCCTTGGATGGCTATTTCTGCCTCCTCACTTTCCAAATCTCAGCCCCATTTCTCCCACATTTTTATATGAGCCAAAGCTAGAGATCTAAAAGATCTCTTAAAATCCTTTAAGTTTGTTCTGTTTGGAATAAATAATGTTTACAATTTTGATTAAGAGCCAAGATATCAAACACAGGCAGTTTCATATAAAAATCTGGGTTTACAGCTTATTTTGAAAAATTGAACATCTGGCCAATACTGAGCCTACATTTCCTCATGTGAAGAAAGCTAAATAATGGCTTCCTAACTTGTAAGATTTCTCTTCAATTTAGTACAATGTCTAACATTCTTTGCTCATTTTTTAATACATGTTCACTTTTGTTGTGAAAATGTTTTGAATGAAAATGTACACATCATGATATTCATCTCTAAATGTTTCAGGGTGCATCTCTTAATAAAAAATGTAAAATAACTCCTACATAATCACAATACCATTATTACATCTAAAAATTAGCAACAATTCATTGATATCAAATAATATACAGGCTATATCCAAAATCTCCAATTGATCCCCTAATTATATTTTATAGTTAATTATTTAAATTGGTTATTCATTTCTTGAGCATGACCAGATCTACTCATTAAGCTTATTTACACTATTCACGTTGCCATTTGAGTTTGTATACCTGATTTAAGATAAAAAGGTAAGCTTTGGAATGGGAGAAGATATTTACACATAACACATCTGATAAAGGGCTAGTATCCAAAATCTATAAAAAACTTATCAAACTCAATCTCCAAAAAATAAATAATCCAGTTACGAAATGGGCAGAAGACATGAATAGACATTTCTCTCAAGGAGACATCTAGATGGCTAACAGACACATGAAAAGATGCCCAACATCACTCATCATCAGGGAAATACAAATCAAAATCATGATGAGATACCACCTCACACCTGTCAGAATGGCTAAAATTCACAACAAAGGAACAAGTGTTGGCAAGAAGGTTGAGAAAGGGGAATGCTCTTACACTGCTGGTGGGAATGCAAACTGGTGAAGGCACTCTGAAAAACAGTAAGGAGGCTCCGTAAAAAGTTAAAAATACAACTACCCTATGATCCAGCAATTGCACTCTTAGATATTTACCCAAAGGATACAAAAATACTGATTCAAAGGGACACATGCACCCCGATGTTAACAGCAACATTATCAACAATAGCCAAATTATGGAAAGAGCCCAAAGGTACATAAATTGATGAATGGATAAAGAATAGGTTTTGTGTGTGTGTGTGTGTGTGTGTGTGTGTGTGTGGGTGTGTAATGGAAAATTACTCAACCATCAAAAAGAATGAAATCTTGCCATTTGTGACAATGTGGATGGAGCTAGAGTGTCTTATTTTTAGTGAAATAAGTCAGATAAAGACAAATACATATGATTTCACTCATGTGTAATTTAAGAAACAAAACAGATAAATATAGGTGGAAAAGAAGGAGAGAAAGGGAAACTATAAAAACTCTTAACTATATAGAGAACAAACCAAAGGTTGATTGATGGAGGGAAGGTGTGTGAGGGGATGGGTTAAATGGGTGATGAATATTAAGGAGGGCACTTATGATGAATCTTGGGTGTTGTATATAAGTGAAGAATCACAAAATTCTACTACTGAAACAACATTACACTATATGTTAACTAAACTGGAATTTAAATTTTAAAAATAGAAAACAATATTAATTAAAAATATGTCTTAACTTCTCTTGGAACAAAGGAAACTTAAGACTTCAAAATCTAAAATTCTTACTAATTTACATTCATATTTACCATTTTTGTGAGGATGGTAGATGGAAAGCATAACTGGAGAGATAAATTAAAACCAATTTTAAAAAGATCCCATCTTTCATGACTCTTACAGTAACAAGCATAAATTAGAAACTCTAAAATGTTTCTGACACATAGCAATCTTTTTTGACTGTCAGTCTATGTTCATGTTGGCCTAGAGAAGGGAGAGATGGACTCTAGGCTTGGGGAATGGAAGATCAGTCATGAAGAAAGAGATGCAAAGAAACTTACCCCAAGTCCTGGAAGAGGAAGAATGCTTCAATCCATTCTAAGCCTTCCCACGGTTCTGGGAATAGAATAAAAATCCCTCAATATGACTTGTAAGACACATCATGATTTATTTTGTGCATATATACCAATTATTTTCCTGTCGTTCCACCTAGGCTGAATGTTTTTACTCCTTGAATGCATTATGTTCTCACCAATTCTGACAATTGCCAGAAACACTTCCTTAAGCCTTAAGTATTAGCTGAAATGTCACTAATAGAATGGAAATCTCCCAACTACCCATGTCTGGATCAACAACCTTCAAGTACTTTTTTTTCTTCTATCCATTCTCCTTTATTACATAAACACCTAGTTACAACTTGTACAAATCAAAACACAAAGGAAGAGAAGGGTGTAGGGAAGGTTTTTGTGATGTGCAGGGGGTGGGAAGGGAGAAAGGGTTGGGAGCCAGTCCTCCCCCTCCACACACAGCCCTGGATGAGGGCTATGGCATCTGCAGTGGGGATCTGAGAAGGAGGTAGGCAAAGATCCAAGGTAGCTAAGGGATGGAGGAAGCCCCTAAACCCAGAGCTCACTCCAAAAGACCCTTCATTGCATGGTGAGGGGAGGATGAGGAAGGTGAGGAGGCTCAAAGATGGAGCAGCAAAATGAAAAATCAATAGCAGATACTGAAGTGGAGTTGTCATGGTAGGGGATTAAAGAAGGAAAAAGTAGGTAAAGGGGGCAGTGAAAGATTCTCCCTGAGACCCCCAAGGAGAGGTGGGGGCCATCTTCCTTGTTAATTTAATATTAAATTGGGAGTGGGAGTTGGAGAAGAAAAAGTTATTTCAGGGGATTATTTCTCAACCTTCAAACGTACGTGCTCCGAGCCTTCTACCTCCACTGACGTATTACTCAACATGGTCTACCATGATGATCCATTATCAGTTTTATCAATAAGACTACTTGCTCTGTGAAAGCTAGAGCCACCTCTAGCTCATTATCATTTTGTGTTCAGCATCTTATATGGTCCTGAGCATGTAATACCTATCCAATGAATGAATTAAAAAATACACTTACAGTCTTGTTCTAAGACAATCTTTGTTGAAAACTAAAGATGAGTTCATCAGATATACTGTAAAATATGTTGCATGCACTTCAAAGCTCCATCTTATTTTTTCTTGAAAGGTGTTTTACTGACATAAATAAAGGCTACGCTATATTGTAGGAGAGAGAGAGAGAGAGAGAACTTAGAAGAATGATGTCTTAGCAGATCGTGAATGTGTTGTAGTTTTGTTTCTACACATTGTCAGCTAATTATGTGTTTCTGGACTACATTTTCAATTATTCTACCAACAAATCAGAAGAATCAGATTCCATTCCTTCTATACATCTCCTCATCAAAGGGGAGAAATTTTAAACAATATTATTACTAGAACATTGATTTTGGATTACAAGAACTTAGAAACGCATTAATGGCAGAAGTGTAGGCCTCAAATAGCCAAATTCACTGAGAGAATACATAAAACAATTACCAGCACAGGAGCAAAATTTATGTCAAGCTAGTGCATAAAAAAATAAGCAAAGACTATAAACATGTTGATTATAATATTGCACAAACAATATAGTTTTCTTTCCAGTAAGTTATTTAAATTTTTTAATGTTTATTTTATTTTTGAGAGAGAGAGAGAGAGAGAGAGAGAGAGAGAGAGAGAGAGACAGCTTGAGCGGGGGAGGGCAGAGAGGGAGACACAGAATCCAAAGTAGGCTCCAGGCTCTGAGCTGTCTACATGGAGCCTGATATGGCGCTTGAACTCACGAACCGGGAGATCATGACCTGAGCCGAAGTCAGATGCTTAACTGAGTCACCCAGGCACCCCATCAGTAAGTTATTATAAAATTCTGAACTTGAATATTGTGGCTCAAGCTCTGGTCAAGAATTTCTGAATTCAGCTTTGTCCCTGTCCAGCAATATGTGGCCCCGTGCAAATATCTTACAAGCTTTGGTCTCATTCCCTTCAGTTGTAAAATAAAGGTTTGGCATATACCCTCTAAAGTCTATTCTATATTGAAATGTCTCTATTTAATTTCCTCTATCTGCTTTCAAACTCAGTATATTGGAGACAGCACAATTATGTGCATTAATGGTTAGGCAATTTTCCCCCTTTCTGAAATCCTCATATACATAAAAAATTTTTAAAAACTACACATATCACTTTTTTATCATTATCGAATTTTATCATTATTTCATATATATATATTTACACTTGAAAACACTGAAGCATTAAGAACTTTAGCAAATTGCCCAAGTATATGTTGACTAGTAAGGTATAAAGAAGCCAGGAACCCACATCTCTGATCCCTAAGCAAGTATTCTTTTCATTCTAGCTTATTACATAATTGTGTCTGTTTCTGAGGCGTCTAAGTTTTTAATGTGTAATTTAAAAGATTTTAACCCAGAACGATCTATAGAATATGTCAAATATGAATGATCAGCCTGGTTTCTATATTTGGCTATGAACAATGATGTCCTAATATCTGGCAAGATATTGAGAAATGAGTCTACTATTTGGCACTAAAAAAATAATTGAGAAGATTAAAACCCATGTATACTGATGTGATTTTAAAATATGACTGAAAAATCTTTGCTATCTCTCACAGTCAGAGGTGGAGTCTAATTCTCTCCCCTTGAATACTAACTGGTCTTGGTGACACACATTCTAACAAACAGAATACTGCAGAACTGACACAAAGACTTCTAACGCTAAGTTGTAAAAACCTCCACCTGGCTTTCTTTCCTGGAGCTGGTTTTTAAATCCACCTGCCATGTTGTGAGAAAGTCCAGGACACATTCAGAGGACATGTGGAGGTGTTCTGGCTGACAGCTCCATGTAAGGTCTCGGCTGATGGGGCCGTCAGCACAAACAGCCAAACATGAAAGTGAAGACACCTCTAAGATAACTCTAGCTCCAGCTACCAACTGACTGAATCTTCATGAGAACCCAACTAAAAATTGCCTAGCTATTCCAATTATCCCCAGAGTCATGAGATTTGGGAGTATGTTAGTAACAAAAGAGTATTGAAACATTCAATTTTTCTAAAATTATATAAAATTAGCTTTTTATTTTTCTCTCAGTTGTGAGCCCCAGCTGACAGATACTAAGACTAATCCTCACCTTGCCTTTTATAACTTCAGGCTTCATATAGCTTATATAAGAGATACTATAATTAAGAACTTGGACATTGGCATCAGATATTCTTTTTTGTATTTTTTTAATGTTTATTCATTTTGAGAGAGAGAGAGATAGGAAGAGAGAAAGAGCATGCTAGTGGGGGAGGAGCAGAGAGAGAATGAGAGAGAATCGCAGGCAGGCTCTGCACTGTCAGCACAGAGCCCAACATGGGGCTTGATCTCATGAAATAGAGTATGATGCTTAATGGACTGAGCCACCCAGGTGCCCCTGGAATCAGATATTCTGACTCTACTTCATTGTGTGATTCTGGAAAAATTACATACTCAAAGACTCAATTCCCTAATATTCAAAATTAATAAAATGCTAGAACACATCTTGTTAGTTTTTCTAAAAAATATAACTAATATTAGTCATATAAAGTCCTTATACAAATACAAAGTCTGTTAACCTGTTGATTAGAGAACTTCAGGTACATTAACTTTGATTCCATCCCTACCACTTTAGCCCCATATACAGGCTTGCCCTCGTTCTCGTATTGTCCAAAGGCCACCTATAGTTCTTCTGCTAAAAAAAAAATCACTGATTTCACTTTCAAGAGATTTTTAAATATAAAAAGAAGGTTTACAAGTGGAAGAATTAATTTGATTTTCACCATAGCCAATATATTGGAAGACAAGCTTACAGAAGCATTTGTTTATTCCCAGACTAAAAAAGCAACACCTTTAATATAGAGAAGAGGATGATTATAATTATGACAAAGTTATTTTGTCATCTAAAATGTTATTTTAGCACCATACAAATATTTTATTTTTGCACTTTCCAAATGCTAGATACAATGTATATAACAAAATATCCATTGGGAAGAATTGATTTTATGGAATAAAGTCAAATCTGGAACTAGTTTTACCCTCTAACACTCACTTCATTTGAGAAAAGAAAAGGTAATAGTTCTGAAGAAGCATTTCCATTTATTTCTCAAACATCTTGATATAACAGGCAAAACCTCTTAATGAAAAACTTTATGACTTATGAAGTTCATGTCATGAACATACAAAACTCTCACCAGATCTTTACTGAAGGAGAATTCTGGCCTATGAGAATTGAATTTGACAAATCTATTAAAAATGAGATGATTTAGGGATAAATTTTCCATTACTCATTCAAATCTATTACCTTGCACTCACAGGTTTAATTGCTTTTAACAATGAAATAATGGGGATAATTATAAAAATTCATATTTGCTATTCTTCAACTTTTAAAAACATTTTTAAATAGCTGCTTATATATGTTCAAGAGTTAAGAGGAAATATTTTACCACCTTAAGTACAGTATAGAAAAAGGTATGATTTTAATCCTTCCCAGAAGAGATTTGCAAAAACAAATCCCTCATGAAAGCAAGAGGTTAACTTTGCTGTCCATGGCAAGAATATCAATTATCCTTAGATAATTGAACTGTACACACAAATACTCTTCTTCTCCCATGGATTTTCTAACAGGCAAGGCAGGCCCAACAACTCCATCCTGTTTTTCAAAAAAATAAATAAAATTAAAAAATAACACTCACTCTATGTTACTGAGTAAAAATTATTTGGTAGGTTGGATATGCATGGCATCTTTCAAATATGGGGGGAGAAACTAAACCGAATCTACTCTTTTTTTCTTGAGGAAGTGGGAAGAAGAAAAAGTCTTTTATCAATTATGATAGTTCTAAATGTGTGGCTTACATATGGTAGTAATTTATTAATACTAAATTTTGGAAAATATAATTTTCTAGATAATGTCAGTATTTCCATTGATTCCTTTGAACTGCTACTTCTTATCCTACACTTAGGATTATCACTTTTTTCCACAAGATTCAACTCACATAGTTTCCTTTATTTCATGTCTCTAATTACCATGCCCAACCATATTTAACTAAATTTATGTATAAATTATGATTATACATTATGCTTCCATAGTATTTTTACTCATTTCCTATCTGGATTATAAGTTCCAAGAGAGTAATGTTTCAACTTTTTTCTTTTTTTAATTTTAATTTTCTATAAGGATTTAAGATTTTTTTTTCCCCCAGTGGGAAAAGAAAGGTCACTGGAGTGTAGAGCAAGATCTGCAGTGAAGAGAGGACATCAGTGTATTTAAGTGACTCTGTAGTCCACAAATGTAAATCAATTAAGTGGATTTGGGAGGTTATCACAGGTCAAAACTGAAATTTGGACAGGTCATGGAGTATGTCAATAGATTTAGGCCACTTTTTCAGGAAGGAGTTAATTAGAAGGATGCTTGAGTGAATGCAGAGAGTAGTGAAGTACAATCTGGTAAATTAAGTAAAAACTCACATTCTATAATAAAAGATGAACATAGAACACATTCTATAATATATGGTCTTGGAATAGATTTCTACTCATAGTGAGTTGAATGTTTTTCATATTATCAAAAGAAGCATTATAAAACACCTGGTATGGTTGATTTTGGGTTCCTTCCTGATTTTCCAGTAGAATTGTATTTTCTTCATAGAGTTATCTATTTTTCACTGGCAATAACCTCCCAGCAGAACATCTTATATATATTATACACTGAGTAAACGTGACTATCTGCTGGCTTACACTGCATTAGAAAAGAGACATTATTTTTAAAATCAGTTCTTTAAAAATGTTTTTTCAGGGGCGCCTGGGTGGCTCAGTCGGTTAAGCGGCCGACTTCGGCTCAGGTCATGATCTCACGGTCTGTGAGTTCGAGCCCCGCGTCAGGCTCTGTGCTGACAGCTCAGAGCCTGGAGCCTGTTTCAGATTCTGTGTCTCCCTCTCTCTCTGCCCCTCCCCTGTTCACGCTCTGTCTCTCTCTGTCTCAAAAATAAATAAACGTTAAAAAAAAATTTTTTTTTAAATGTTTTTTCAAAGTTTATTTAAGAGAGAGAGAGAGAGTAAGTGGGGAGGGGGGGGAGAGAGAGAGAGAGAGAGAGAGAGAGAATCCCAAGCAGACTCCACACACTTAGTGCAGAGCCCAACATGGGGCTTAAACCCACAAACCACAAGATCATGACCTGAGCCGAAATCCAGAGTCAGATGCTTAACCACCTGAACCACCCAGGTACCCCCATTTCTTCAAATTTAATGTAAATATCTTAGGTAGAGCCCAGGAATATTTTATGTAAATCTTTCATGAATTCACCTATATTCACAAAATATTTATTGAACACTTAAATTATTCTATTACTAGGGTAATGAAGATACTGAAATGAACAAAAATTCCATGGATCCTATCCTTTGAGGTTAATATACAGATTAGAGAGAGAGAAAATAAAAAGTAAAATCTAGTGTGATAAATGCTATCACAGGAGAATTCTTTGGTGTTGTAAGGTCACATGGGAAGAATACCATACACATATATGGGTATCAGGACAGAATACTATGATTAAATTATGCCTTTTAAGTGTCCCCCAAATACATAAGTGATAGAAGTTCCTTTCATTTAAATTAAAATAATCTCCCTTAGATAATTTAGTTATAATTTATTCTGGTTTAGTGAATTGAATATGTTTATGAGAATGTTTAACTGTAAGGATATTCATTTAGTTTTATTATTGTTTTTTATTTACTTTTGTTAGTTGTCTTAGAAAAATGTACTTGTACATATTACATAAATGAGGGAGTCCTCCTTATATGTCAATGGTTTACATTAAAAAAATAAGTAAATTTGTACCAACAATTTTCTTTTTTTTTAAGTTTTTATTTTTATTTATTTTTGAGACAGGGAGAGACAGACAGTGAGCAAGAGAGGGGCAGAGAGAGAGGGAGACACAGAATCCAAAGCAGGCTCCAGGCTCTGAGCTGTCAGCACAGAGCCCGACATGGGGCTCGAACTCATGAACCGTGAGATCATGACCTGAGCCAAAGTTGGACGCTTAACTGACTGAGCCACCCAGGCGCCCCTATACTAATAATTTTCAATGACATCTTGAAAAGTTCTCTGCTAGTGAACATAACCATTTATTGGGGTCAGTAGTAACTCACAAAAGGTAGTGAATGAATATAGGTAGAATGTATTGAGATCCATGTCTTATCAACTGAAAAAGGGGTTGAAGCAAAAAAGCACTCTAGGCCATACAGCATCTCCAACCTCCATCAGACCAAGTATGTAGAATGTCAAAGCAAATGTACAGAATCATTAGAGGACTCAGTTGAATTTAGGATGGCAGTATAGTGTATACTATTTACATTAGAATACTTATAATAGAGTTTATAGGACATAATCTATAAACTTTATTCGCAATTACCATTAAATTTAAAACACAAAAGCAAGTCTTTCTAACTAAGTCTTTGCAACTATAATGGTATACTGCCTTGATTGAAATCTAATGCATTAGTTATACACATTTAGAAAAGTTACTTATTTTTCTGAGAATGTTATATATTTCTCAGAGCATACTCCACTGTAAAAGAGAATACAAGTAATACATTGCTTCAAGTATTTGTAGTTTGATTTATTTTTTAAGTTTATTTTGAAAGAGAGAGAGACACACACACACACACACAGAAAGCAAGTGGGGGAGGGGTAGAGTGTGGGAGAGACAGAATCCCAAGCAGGCCCCATGCTGTCAGTGGAGAGCCTAACATGGGCTCAAATTCACAAATTATGAAATCATGACCTGGGCCCAGATCAAGAGTTAGACCCTTAACCAACTGAGCCACCCAAGCTCCCCTGTGGTTTGATTTAAAGAAGATATTACATATAAGTTACTTATAAAAGTGACTATTGATAAAAAATGCTGATACTCAGCAATACACATGTTCTTCCTCTTTTATCTAGTAATAATTAAACTGTATTTTCTAACTACCCAGCAGATTGGTAGGCTCATGTGAGCCTATTCTGGGTAAAGCAGTGTAGACAGAAATTTCATACACACACACGTGCACGCACACACACACATATCTTGCATAAAATATCCCATGAGTAATATTCAACTCTTTCCACTTACACTAAATACATTTGAAAATTACTACATAGGCAAGCCTGGATCTTTGAAGGAAGGCACGGATCAGAGACCTCAGTCTTCAACCCACACTGGCTTATGGCATGGCCTAAAAATAAATATGCGTCTACTGAGCTTGCTTGAAGTGACGAGATTGGAAAATGCACTTTATTAGTATGTTTAGATTGTTACGGGCCATATTTACCTAGATATTCAATACAGAGGGCACACAGAGAGAGTTCTCAACAATCTGGTAAACAGTATTACCTGTCTTATGAATATAATTGTATTAGCTTTTTATTATTACTGTAACAAATTACCACAGATTTAGTGGTTTTAAAGAAACACAAAAGTATTATCAACTCTAAAGGTCAGACATCTTAAAATCAAGGTGTCAGCCAGAAAGTGGAGATAGAGTTTGATGCTCAACTACAAAAAGTGTCTTTTGATCTATGTATAGAGAATTTATACATGGTAATAAAAAAAAAAGACAGGTTATCCCAGTGCAGATATTGATAAGAATAAATGAAATATTCAGAGTCTGAACATTCTCTCTATTCACTTTAATCAGTAAAGTAGGAATAATTTCCATTGGCTAAAGAATGAGGCTGAAGAAGTTGTGAAAGAAGAGAAAAATAGGAAATAAACATAGAAAATAAGGCGGGGCACCTGGGTGGCTCAGTCGGTTAAGCGGCCGACTTCGGCTCAGGTCATGATCTCGCGGTCGTGAGTTCAAGCCCCGCATCGGGCTCTGTGCTGACATCTCAGAGCCTGGAGCCTGTTTCAGAT
Organism: Panthera uncia; assembly: GCF_023721935.1. NCBI lineage: Eukaryota > Metazoa > Chordata > Mammalia > Carnivora > Felidae > Panthera > Panthera uncia. Next base: position 94,848,107 of record NC_064811.1, on the reverse strand, counting down.
TCTGTGTCTCCCTCTCTCTGACCCTCCCCTGTTCATGCTCTGTCTCTCTCTGTCTCAAAAATAAATAAACGTTAAAAAAAATTTAAATAAAAAGAAAATAAGGCAAGTAAATGGATTAGAAATGTAGAGGATGACTGGCTGCAGTAGTTACAGCCACTTAAGGCTTACAGTCACAAATGTAAAGTGTGCTTTTGTTTTTTGTCTTGCTTGTTTTCTTTTGTGTTTCAAGTAACCAGAATCAGCTGCAATGGTGCACATGTGAAGTAGGCAGAGAGATGAATCTAAACAAGGCGATGGTTTTTCTAAGAGTTTGCACAAATAAAGAAGCTATGGAATTGAGGGAGTACACAAAGAAGTGATTATACTGATTAAATATGAATAAAGAAGGCATCAGGGAAACCAACTGCATGAGGGAAATTCAAAAGTAGGTAGGATAATGTATGTGAGGACTTAGTGTGATTGAAAGATTTTTGAGATCAGGATACAAGGGAAAAATGAATTGGTTAAAAAAAAAAAAGATAACAAAGGTTAGAAGCATGAAACCATAGAAGTTTTGCAGTTACTTGTATCAACAACATTGTAAATATGATTATGAGCTTGAGATACTGAGAGTAGAGGACAATATCTTTAAAGAGAATTTCAAGAAAAGGATTATCTACAATGTTGGAAAATCACCTGCATGACTGTAGAAATTGCAACAAAATAAGAGTTATATTACTGGGGGGAGGAGCCAAGATGGCGGAACACCATGGAAGTTTTTTGTGTGTTCACATCCATGAAATACAGCCAGACCAACACTAAACCATCCTGCACACCTAGAAAACTGATATGAGGATTAACACAACAATCTGCACAACCTGAACCACAGAATTCAGCAGGTACACTGTGCAGAGAGGTGAACTTGGGGAGAGAGAACCCTGGAGGGCAGGGAGCCGCTTCTGCATGCAGAGAGAGGACAGAGATGAGCGGGGGGGGGGGGGGGGGGGGGGGGGGGGGGGGATGGAGAATATGGGAATGCCCCCCCAAAAGCAGCTGGAGAGAAAGTGGAAAATTGGAAAAAGCCACAGGGACTGAACTGAAAAGGGAGAAAGGAGAAAGGAGAAAAGAGGGTTTAAATTCCATGAAGACTATAAACAGGGGGAGCACAGAGTCTGAAACTCCACAGCTTGATACCTGGTGGGGCTCTGATGGGAAGGACAAATCCCTAGCAGCAGAGTGGGGTCTGGGAGGTTCTCAGGCCACACGGGGAGAAACGGCTCCACTGCTAGAAGGACACTTGGTAGAGGCTGTGAGGGCACCTGGTTCCAGCAGACCCCAGAGAACAACCACATTCGCTGGTGCTAGAACAAGGTCATTAAGGGTGAAGCCTGGTGCCAGATGTGTGTTGTGATTTTCCATAATCCCTGAAACGCTACTCCTACACTCTCTCGTGAACTTTTTCTGGGGCGGGCTAGCATGTGGCCACAACCTCTGGGCATCACCAACAGCACAGTCCCGCAAATGTTCCTGGATGTGGCCAGCACCCAGCCATTGCTCAGTGAGACTCTCCACAGAGCAGCAGAGTGGTCAAATCCACAGTCCTTCAAAAATAAGGGGCCAGGCAAAAACAGCTGCATCTGAGACAAAACTCAGGAGGGAGGTGCTCCTGGCAATCTAACGGCTAGGTCACGGACAGTGTAAAAGTGCGAAGTGGACAAAAGCCGAAAAGGACAGGCGCGCAATTGCTGATCAGGGAGAACAGAATTCCAATACTACAGACTGAGTAGCTGGGTGATGCCATTTTCACTGCTCCCGCGCATGCACATATGCACCTACAAGTGCCACAACAATCCACCCCAGTAAGCTAAGCAGTGCCATCTAGTGGAATACGAAACCGTTACACTAAGCCCTAACTAACTGGGCCAACCTCGCTCTTCAAGAACACAAGTCTCACCTCCTGCTTAGTTTATGGTTTGATTTCTAGGAAAAAACGAAGTAATTTCAGTCATATTTCAGTCTGTTAGCCAGTCCAGCTATTCAATTTCTTTCTTTTTTTTTTCCTCTTTTTTGTTTTGTTCCCTTTTCTTGAATACAGAAAGAGAAAAAAACATTTTTATTTTCAGTTTTTATTAAAAATATTTTTAATTTTCTACTATATTTTTTATTGTGTGTAAATTTTTTCAAATTCTATTTTACTGCCATCATTTCATTTAAGTCTACTTCAGTGTATTCATTTTTTCAAATTTTCAAACGATTTCCTTTCTTTCCCCCCCTTTTTCTCTAATCTTTCAAGCCACGTTCAACACCCACACCAAGACACACCTAGGATCTAGCATCATTTATTTGATTTTGTGTGTGTGTGTATGTGTGTTTTTAATTTTTTAATTTTAACATATTTTTTTAATTTTAGTATTTGTTTAATTTTAATTTTTTTCTACTTCATTAGTTCATTTTCTACCTTAAAAATACAAAATGAAGGAATTCACACCAAAAGAAAGAGAACGAAGAAATGACAGCCAGGGATTTAACCAACACAGATACAAGCAAGATGTCTGAATCAGAATTTAGAATCACGATAGTAAGAATACTAGCAGGAGTCAAAAATAGATTAGAATCCCTTTCTGTGGAGATAACAAAGTAAAAGCTAGTCAGGATGAAATAAAAAATGCTATACCTGAGCTGCAATCTTAAATGGATGCCATGGCAGCAAGGATGGATGAGGCAGGACAGAGAATCAGCAATATAGACGGCAAACTTACGGAGAATAATAAAACAGAAAAAAAGGGAGATTAACACAAAAGTGCACAATTTAAGAATTACAGAAATCAGTGATCCTTAAAAAGGAACAATATCAGAATCATACGGGTCCCAGAAGAGGAAGAGAGAAATAGGGGTAGAAGGGTTATGTGAGCAAATCATAGCGGAAAACTTTCCTAACTTGGGGAAAGACACAGACATCAAAATCCAGGAGGCACAGAGGACTCCCATTATATTCAACAAAAACCAACCACCAACAAGGCATATCATAGTCAAATTCACAAAATACTCAGGCAAGGAGAGAATCTTGAAAGCAGCAAAGGGAAACAAGTCCTTAACCTATATGGGAAAACAGATCAGGTTTGCAGCAGACCTATCCACAGTAACTTGGCAGGCCAGAAAGGAGTGGCAGGATATATTCAATGTACTGAATCAGAAAAATATGCAGCCAAGAATTCTTTACCCAGCAAGAATGTTATTCAAAATAGAAGGAGAGAGAAAAAGTTTCCCAGAGAAACAAAAATTAAAGGATTTTGTGACCACTAAACCAGCGCTGCCAGAAATTTTAAGGGGGACTCTCTGAGGGGAGATAAGATGAAAATAATAATAATAATAATAATAATAATAATCAAATAAATAAAGACCAAAAGCAACAAAGGCTAGAAAGGACCAGAGAACACCACCAAAAAATTCAATTCTACAAGCAACTTAATGGCAATAAACTCATTTCCTTTAGTACTCACTCCAAACGTCAATGGACTAAATACTCCAATGAAAAGACAGGGTAATAGAATGGATGAGAGAAAACAAGCTCCATCTATATACTGTTTATAAGAGACCCACTTTAGGCCTAAAGACACCTTCAGACTGAAAGTAAGGGGATGGAAAACCATCTATCATGCTAATGGTCAACAAAAGAAAGCCAGAGTAGCCATACTTATATCAGACAATCTAGAATTTAAAATAAACACTGTATCAGGGTGCCTGGGTGTCTCAGTCGGTTAAGTGGCCGATTTCAGCTCAGGTCATGATTTTGTAGTTTGCGAGTTCGAGCCCCACGTTGGGCTCTGTGCTAACAGCTCAGAGCCTGGAACCTGCTTCACATTCTGTGTCTCCTCCTCTCTCTGCCCCTCCCATGCTCATGCTCATGCTCTGTCTCCCAATAAAAAATAAACGTTAAAAAATTTTTTACTTATTTAAAAAAAAATTTTTTTAACGTTTATTTATTTTTGAGACAGAGAGAGATAGAGCATGAATGGGGGAGGGTCAGAGAGAGAGGGAGGCACAGAATCTGAAACAGGCTCCAGGCTCTGAGCTGTCAGCACAGAGCCCGACGCGGGGCTCGAACCCACGAACTGCGAGATCGTGACCTGAGCTGAAGTCGGATGCTTAGCCGACTGAGCCACCCAGGCGCCCCAAAAAAATTTAAAAAAAAAAGTGATAGCTTTCTGTTCTAACAATGTATATTTTACTGTAACTTATTAGAAACAATACTGTTAATTATCATAATGATGATAATGATGGCGGTGTATTATTCAGCTGTTTAAACCTTTTCTATATACAAATTCTCTCTGACAAAAGTTGGAAAACTATACTGCTGTTCAAATAAAGGTTTTCATTCAGTTTTGCCTTAATATTAGAAATAGCATGTAAGTCTGTAATGCTAGACTATTATTTACTTATTTATATATTTATTTATTTATTTATTTATTTATTTATTTTATTTAAAAAAAATATGTAATCTGTACATCCAATGTGGGGCTTGAACTCCCAACTCCAAAATCTAGAGTCACATGCTCTACAGACTGAGTCAGCCAGGAATTCCTGCTTATATTTTTTAAATTTTGAAACAGTTTTTTGCTATTGCATCAAATCTGAAATAAAACATAAAAGTAACAGTTTTAAGGGTGTAGCAAGGAAATGAAGAAGAGGCTCCCAGAAAAATGGAGATTAATGAAATAGCTTCATAGATATGGTACATATTTGATTTTGTACTTTTAGAATTTTACTTAGAGCTTTTAACATATTGTCTCTGCAGTATTAAAATAAAGACTATGGAGTTCTGCTTAGAGACATCAAACACTGACAGATAACACTAAGCAGTTATATTATCTATTCTTGTTAGGTTTTATCTTTCACTGGACTTACTTTCAAATTTATCAGGCATAAAATCCTTTTCTGTAGCCACCAGGACTCTGTAAGCAGGATTCCAGCATTTTGACTAAAGTACATGTGCTATTATTTGCTACCTGGATGCAATTTCCCTCTGTGCAGATTGTAAGAAAAAATGTAGCTTCATGTAAAAAAAAAAAAAAAAAAAAATACACACACACACACACACACACACACACACACACAGGTTTACTTTTTTCCCAATATTTTCATTTTTTTCATTTAAATTTTAGTTAACATACAGTGCAGTATTGGTTTCAGCAGAATTCAATGATTGATCACTTACACACAATGCCCAGGGCTCATCACAAGTATGCTCCTTGATACCCATCATGCATCTAGCCCATACCCCACTCACTTCTTTCCATCAACCCTCAGTTTGTTCTCTATCTTTAAGAGTCTCTCATGGTTTGTTTCCCTCTCTTTCCCCCCACTCCCATATGTTCATCTGTTTTCTTTTTGTTTAATATGAAATTTATTGTCAAATTAGTTTCCATACAATACCCAGTGCTCATCCCAACAGGTGCCCTCCTCAATGCCCATCACCCACTTTCCCCTCCCTCCCACCCCCCATCAACCCTCAGTTTATTCTCAGATTTTAAGGTGCAGCTGCTCTGGAAAACAGTGTGGAGGTTCCTCAAAAAATTAAAAATAGATCTACCCTATGACCCAGCAATAACACTGCTGGGAATTTACCCAAGGGATATAGGAGTGCTGATGCATATGGGCACTTGTACCCCAATGTTTACAGCAGCACTTTCAACAATAGCCAAATTATGGAAAAAGCCTAAATGTCCATCAACTGATGAATGGATAAAGAAACTGTGGTTTATATATACAATAGAATACTACTTGGCAATGAGAAAGAATGAAGTATGGCCTTTTGTAGCAACGTGGATGGAACTGGAGAGTGTAATGCTAAGTGAAATAAGTCATACAGAGAAAGACAGATACCATATGTTTTCACTCTTATGTGGATCCTGAGAAACTTAACAGAAGACCATGGAGGAGGGGGAGGAAAAAAAAAAAAAAAAACTTAGGGAGGGAGGCAAACCGTAAGACTCTTAAAAACTGGTTTACTTTTTCAAATATAGCCATGGCAGGCTGAAGATTTGGAAAGGAAATACACACAAGGATATTGAGTTGTGGTCTCCAGTGAGGTCTAAAAGTTCACAGAATTTTTGATTGCTATTCTGTTTAATGCTTTTTGACCTTCACATATAATTTCATGATCTTTCATTAACCACTTATCCTCTTTATTTTATGTTAATATGGAAAACATTTTTATATTAATGTGAATAAAACACCAGATGAATTATGCTTTGGTAATAATTATAGTGAATAAACAAAACCTTTATTTTTCAAAAGAGCATTGCTGGCCAACAGTATTAATTACTATTCATGGAATACTATGTGCTGGCCATTTTAATAAACACTTTATATACATCATCTCATTGTCCTTTCCAGCAGAAATATTTCCCATTTTACAAATGGAACTAAGACTGAAATTAAGAGATGTTATACAGTAGGCAATAAAGTTAAGATTTGAATATCAGTTTACCTGATACAAAAACCTATATTTTGGCATGTAATCTTCACTATATTTTTCCTTCTTTCTTAGTGGTCTTATATTTTGCTATTAATGAACACATGCAATTGAAATGTACGCATTAATACTGGAAGGGATTGGCTTGGTATTATTTTATAAAAGGTTAAAATTAAAATTGAGAAAATGTAAGTTCTCAAACTTTTAGGTAGTGACAGTAATGCAAATTTCTCTTCACTAGCTTTAAAAAATAAAATCAACCCTATACTATAACCTAATTACCCTCTTAAAAATATATTGCTAAAACATTTTCAGCACGTACAAAGAAGGAAGATGAAGCAGTATAAATTACAGGCACACAGTGATTATCCCAAAATCCTAGTGCTGAAAAATGAAGCTTAATACCAGTTAAGCTGTCATTAAGTCAGAGTTATAGTACAGCCAGGTAAAATTCTTATAATTGCTTATAATTTTCAGAGTTTGGAAAACAATTTCCTGGACAGTTTTTACATTGTCCTAAATGTTCCTCTCTCTATCAAGTGTTGAACATTTTCTCTGGTTGATGCACCAACATATTAATCATTTCCAGTCTTTCAAGATGACTACCTAGTAACAATAACATACAATATACAGTGATCACTATATTATTATGAATTCCTTACAGTGGGCACACTTGAAAAAATCAAATTAGTCTTTGTTACTTGGTGTGGTGCACTGTTCAAAAAAAATGAATTTATCATTAAATCGCTGGCCTTGAAAATTAAGTACTAATTGAAACTTGACTATTAGAAAATTATCTCAGAGAAACATCATTTAACATGTAATTCTCTCAAATTTGTGACATTATGAATGAGGTTACTGGGCCAAAGCTTGTTTATGCAAATGGCATAAGTTATTGTCATTTCTATTTCTAAGAGCAGTGAATGCTTATCAAATCTCCCTTGTCAAATTTTATTTTAAATTATCTTTCAACCAAGTGTAAGCTACCTTTAATTTCTGTCTATTTCTACATTTTTTCCCTCTGTAGTGATCAAATTCCAAAAGTCTATAGAAAATGGGAAAATATACATTGATTATTCAGTTTTAATTATACCTAGCCCTAATGAAAAGTTTATGACAGATATTAGTGATAGTTCTAAAAAACATAAGACTAGAAACATAAATTTAATTTATTCTGGTTATTTATGTAAGAGAATAATAAAGCATTGTGTGGTGATATCTCAAACTAAAAGGCGTGTGGTGATACCTCAAACTAAAAGGCAGTTAATCCAAAGGAATGAACACTAGCTAAATTTAAAAAAAAAAAAGGAAAATAATCTTAAAATCTTAAAACTATTTTCTATGACATGATTTGCTCATAACCATTAACTTCAGAACATAATACATATAAAATGACCTAAACAGTAGAAATCTAGAAGGTGCCTATGAAAACATTTTTATAAAATAAACATTTTCCAAATTAGCTCAAAAATAAAAAGACCTAAATGCTTTCAAAGGAATCTCAGTTCTTCCTAAGAAGCAAAAACTAGGTCTGTTGAGTCTTTTATTGTTTTCTTTGCTGGAAAAAACAGATTTCAATGTTATAAAAATAAAATAAATTCTACCTTTAAATGAAATATCAACACGGTAATGACTTAAACAGTTTATACTTAGCTGATTTTCAGTTTAAAACTCACACACACACACACACACACACACACCAGTTAACTCCACCCCACCAGTCTGAAATCAAAGTCTTTAATTCCTACTTCTCTTTCACACACCACATCTGCTCCATCATCAAATTCTGCTGACTCTAATTTAAAACCATATTCAGCTTTTCTTATCACTACCATCTCATGACTTTGGTCTAAAACACTACCATTTCTTGTTTAGATGATGGCAATATATTTTTTTTTAAACTCCTTTGGGGCACCTGGGTGGTTCAGTCGGTTAAGCGTCTGATTTCGACTCAGGTCATGATCTCACAGTCCGTGAGTTCGAGCCCTGTGTCAGGCTCTGTGCTGACAGCTGAGAGCCCGGAGCCTGTTTCAGATTCTGTGTCTCCCTATCTCTCTGACCGTCCCCCATTCATGCTCTGTCTCTCTCTGTCTCAAAAATAAACGTTAAAAAAATTAAAAACAAAAAAAACCAAAAAAAAAAAAAAACTCCTTAATAAATATTTGACTACTTAATCCAAAAACACTAACGATGTATTTGAAGTTTTTTTTTCTATTTATTTATTTGTTTTTTCAAGTTTATTTTTTTAATTTATATCCAAATTAGTTAGTATATAGAACAACAATGATTTCAGGAGTAGATTCCTTAATGTCCCTTACCCATTTAGCCTATGCCCCCTCCCACAACCCCGCAAGTAACCCTCTGTTTGTTCTCCATATTTAAGAATCTCTTATGTTTTGTCCTCTCCCTGTTTTTATATTATTTTTGCTTCCCTTCCCTTACGTTCATCTATTCTGTGTCTTAAAGTCCTCGTATGAGTGAAGTCATATGATATTTGTCTTTCTCCAATTTCGTTTAGCATAATACCCTCTAGTTCAATGATAGCAATATTTTAAAAGATAGTTTCCTATTTCCAGTTTTAGATTTAAGGAGGTTGGAACTCACCACTCCATCCTAACAAATGAAAACATAAACACATTGAAAAATAAACAATTCTTGGATCCATAACAGAAGGGACGGCACAGGGAAAACCATGGCATCAAGTGTGCTCCTTGGCATTTACCCAAAGGAGCTGAAAACTTATGTCCACCCAAAACCCTGTGCAGGGCTATTTCCAACAGCTTTATTCATAATTGCCAATACTTGGTAACAACCAAGATGTCTTTCAGCAGGTGAATGTATAAACTGTGGTACATTCAGGAAATGGAATATATTCAGTGCTAAAAATAAATGATCAAACCATAAAAAGGCATGAAAGAACTTAAATTCACATTGCTAGTGGAAAGAAATCATTATGAAAAGGCTACATACTGTATGATTCCAAAAGTATGACATTTTGAAAAAAGCAAAACAATGGAGACTGTAAAAAGATCAATGGTTATCAGAGTTTAGTGGGGAAAAGAGGTGAATCCATGGAACACAGAGAATTTTTAGGGTGATGAAACTACTCTGTATGATACTGTAATGGATATATATGTCACTATCTATTTGTCCAAACTCCTAGAATGTAAAACACCAAGGGTGAACCATAACGTCAGCTGTGGGCTTTAGGTTATTGTAATGGATCAACATAGGTTTATCAGTTTTAACAAATGGACCACTCTAGTGGTTGCCCCGCAACTCACGTGAGAGAGGAGATATATGGGAAATATCTGTACTTCCTCTTAATTTTGCTGTGAAGTTAAAATTTCTGTAGAAAAATAAAGTTGACAGGAAGGAAGGAAGGAAGGAAGGAAGGAAGGGAAAAAAAGAGGAAAGGAAGGGGGAGGAATGGAGGGAAGGAAAAATGGTTTTCTTACTTCTATCATTACAGGAATCAATGCATTCTCCAAGCAGCAACTAGTAGGTTCTTTGTAAAATGAAAATAAGAGCATGATAAATTTTGTATCACAAACCCCAATAATGTACTCATATACTACTGAATTAAAAGCTAAAACACATAGCATACCTCAATAGGTGCTCTGTGCCTCCCATTCCCCAACTCTCTGACCTGATCTCCTCCCTACTCCAGTCCCTTAACTCACTCTGCTCCAGTCATGTTGGCCTAGTGGTTGTACCAGGAATGCACTAGGCATGCTCTTGCCATACGGCCTTGGCCATTTGTTTTTTGCCTCTGCTGAGAAGCGTTTGTTTCAAATATGCAAAAGGTATACTTCCTCACCTCTTCCAAATCTTTGCTGAGATAGCACTTTCTCAATGGCCCCTTTTTAAAACTGCTTTGTTACATAGCCTACATCTCTTTGCCCCTTTATTTTTTATCGTCCTTTATAATACCTCTTAAGACACTATATAAGTCAGTGGTCATTTTTGTATCTGTCTATTCCTAATATAATGTAACCCTTACTTTTTATACCCTGTTACACTCACACCCCTAGAAGAGTACCTGTCTCCTAGGAGGCACTGAGTGGGTATTTGTTGAATAAAATATCACTAAAAGATGAAAATGTTATTGAAATAAAACATAATCAAGATATCAAAAGTACACAAAACATGTATTCATGTTAAATCTGCAAAGATTTTTTGAAGATCAGTAAGGATAAAGTAGCATGGTAAATACAAAGAATGAGAAGTAAGAGACCTTAGTCCTCACAAAAACATGCTGCCTTTGAAAAATACTAATATTACTTTATTCTTTTTTTGTAATACAGCAAAGCAGGAATGCAATTAGTAAATGAAATGATGTACCAATTAAAAAAGAAATAGAGACAAGTTTCAGGAATTTCAATTTATTCATAAGATCCTCAGAAAACTATCTGCCTAGAAAGTGTATTTACAGACATAAAACTACAGCCTGCACCCAGGTGGTAAACTGTGTAATACTGCATCAGGATCAACTTGCCCTCCCAAATGCAGAAAGTCAAAAGGAATTAAACTTCAAAGAAAAAATAATCTTCTATGCTTACACAGAAGCAAAAATATTATGACATTTTTACTTATAATGAACCTAAGTAAGGTTTTGAGGCTCCTTTCATGCTGATCATGAAAAACAAATCTACCAACCCAAAGTAGCTCTGTTATTTATGGGGGATTTAAACTTTTTGAAGAATGTTTAATTTAGGTTTCTTCTCAAGATTTTTTGCCTTCCCCTTCCCTTCTCTCCAAGTGTGATCTAATTTACATGTTGGGCTAATAATGCTGCAGTATCGTGCTACAGGGTGTTAGATCTAACCCTACAATAAGAACCTAATGAGTCAGCCGGTGATTGGTGGTCTACAGTGTACATTGACATCATTGAATGTGTTATTTCAGAGTACTTTTGGCATTTGTCTCTCCTATCATGGCTATTGGTCACCAGATTGTTATCCCTGGATCCCCCCACAAAGTCAATGTCTTTTTGCAAGTCTTCTCTCAAAGGGAACATGGAACTTTAGCTTATTGAGTGTCAAGTTCTGCAACAGAACATAGCAGAAGTTTCCTTAGCACCTGACAATTGAGTTTTTAGAATATATCTTTTTTTTTTTTTTTAACGTTTATTTATTTTTGAGACAGAGAGAGACAGAGCATGAACGGGGGAGGGTCAGAGAGAGGGAGACACAGAATCCGAAGCAGGCTCAGGGCTCTGAGCTGTCAGCACAGAGCCCGACGCGGGGCTCGAACTCAAGAACTGCGAGATCGTGACCTGAGCCGAAGTCGGCCGCTCAACCGACTGAGCCACCCAGGCGCCCCTAGAATATATCTTTATTAGTTCTATCTTGAATGTTGTATACAAGGTGTTCTGGATCAGAGATGTCTTATTATTTACCTAACAAATTGGCTCTCTTTGGCCCAGGCTTTATCCTGCCCCAACATGATGGAAACCAACTCAGATGTCCCACAGGAGTAACTCTATAGTCAAACATAACAGATGGAGAACAATGGATGTTCTCTGTTTACCTAAAGGAGAAAGAACTGTCCCCTCATAGTCCAAAAGAATAGGAGGAGGGGAATGTGTCTTTGTGAGGGGATGGAAAGGATCTTGGGTTCTTAGCCTAATAGTTTGAAATATAAATACATCTTTCCAAAGCCCAAATAAATTCCTGATATCTGTGGATTTTACAACCGAGAGATGTCTTTTATCTTTCCAATACCTTGGTCTTACTTAACCTAGTCCAGGCTTAACCATTTGGCTTCCTTCAGTCAGAGCAATTAACTAGGCAAATGGCTACATGTGTTTCTCATGGTATTTAAAGAGTAAGATGTTCTTGGGGAAGTAAAAGAAAATATTCTTTATCTGTTATTGTATACATTTCCATGGCTCAGAAATGCCAGGACTTTTTATAGAAGCACTGAGAAGCACTGAGTGTGGGGAAGTTTTATTTCCCCACACTGACTCAGCCATTTCTGCCAGTCTGGTGCCCTGCTCCAGGTGAAGCTGCTCTAGGAGGATATATGACAGGAAGTGAAAGGCAAGGCCCACTGCTCTCAGGTGGTTTAATAGTATCAGAGAGGGAAGACTGAGAGAGTATGTTTTCACGATTTTGCAATCAGGGCTCAAGAGAACTATCTGGATGTAATTGTTACATAATAATTTAGAATTGGTAGTTATAGTAAAGTGAGAATTACTAATATATAAGCAGTTGTCAATGTAGATGAGTAATCCACTGTCCTAATGAAGGAGATATTCCCCAGATGAGTAAATGGAAGTATGGTTTGACTCTTACAATAGCACTAAGATAACTGAATTACATGAATAATTTAGTCTTCAAAAACAGTTTTAAGTGTTAAAGTATCATTTTCACATGTTAAAAACATGACTCTCATGAATAGAATGTATTTATTTTATTTAACTCATTAATGAACTGATAAGATGGTGATTCCACAAGCATTTAAAGAACCAAAATATACAGTCCATTGTTAAAGGCATTTTTAAAAAAAGACTATTATAAAAAGGCTGCTAGGCTAAATATAAACCTAGTTAATATTTACAGCCCTTGAAGTTATCTTTTCTACAAAAAGATATACCCAAATAATGGGTAGATTATCCTAAAGAAATGAATACATTTTAGGTGTTGTTAAAACTGCCATAATATTTTTTTTTTAATTTTCATAGGCATTAATAATTTTTGTTTTTTTCTCACAGTTTCTCCATTTTGATCAGAAATAATCTTAAGTGGTACTCAAGAAGAAGGCTGGTCACATTTTGTTTTGTTCTGAATGTCTACAACTAAAGGTATTAACTATGTAAACCTCCTTGAACACAAATTGTTAAGCAACTGCCAAGACCTTAGAATTAATTTCTATCCTGAATTTCTATTAAGAAATACAGTATTTGACTTTTTAAAATAAAACCTCTATTGTTTCACCTGCAGTACATGTTGATTTTGAAGAATTTCTGTATATTCAAGGGACTAAAAATATATTGAGGTTTTTGGCTTGCCAGGAAATGAGGCCAAGTACCTTTAGGTATAAAACAGGTAGCAAGCCAGTTTTCCTGGATTTTTTTTTTTTTATCACATTAACTTTGCAAATAAAATACAACTCTTGTTATTTAATAGAAGGATATTCAGTTCTGATTCAGTTAGATTTATTCTGAAACATGACACAGAGTATGTCTTGGTAGTATAAGTGATACTGGTCAAATAACAGGCAAAAGCAGATTCTTATTGACTGTATGCAGGCAACTATATTGCCATAAAAATTAACGAAATAGTAAAATATCTGTTTCTGAAATATGACGGTGGGTCATCAGCAAAGGAATGATATAGGCTCACTGGTGGCAAAGCAAATATTCCTATACTTTCTAATTGTTGCATCAATACTGTTTCTTTTTTCACTCTCCTTCTAGGGCCAAATAATTTTTTGGCAGAAGAAAAGCCAGAATGTTAAAGGGCAAATTCAGTGTGATTGACTCAATTGTACAAGAAAACCAGGAAGTTAACTTAATGATTAACTTCCCATTGTAGCTGCAGTTGAACTTGAATATTTCTTTGAACTGCCTGCAGGTATATAGCGTTGTAAAAGATTGGATTTGTAACCAGCTGTGAGTTTTCAAGACAATGTTTTGGGCTAAATGAATTAGCAAATACCTTCAGCCAGACAGGTTAATGTATGTGTCTAGGAAGACTGCAGCATGTTTAATACATTGTTTTTCTGTGCCGTTTTTTTTTGTGTGTGTTTTGTTTTGTTTTTCCCTACCACATTTTGCTTGTTTTATTGTACCTTACTTCTTTTTGAAAGAAAAAAATACATTTTGAATTAGATGCAATGGCTCAATATTATTTTTGATAATATATTACTTATATATACCTTATAAGCCTTGAATCCAAATATGAGATAATCACCATAATATCTGTTAAATGTTTATTCTTAGGCAATCCAGAAGCTTTATGCCAAATTAACTACATATGTTTATGTGATTTTTATATGACCCTATACAAAGTAGATTTAGTAGCTACGTTTAATAAAGCCTAGCCATCGATTTTCCAAAGTCATGATTACCTTATTTCTCAAGTTAATGATGTTTTATACCTTCCCCCAAGCCATTTATTTAGTCTGCACAGATTGACAGAATTTTAGAACTGAAACTACTTTCTAAATCATGAAACCCAAAGCCTTTCATTTACATATGAGGGAATAAGACAGAAGGGCTTACATGATTCACTCAAAGTCCTACAGCTAGTATGTAGGAATTTCAGCCTGTGACGCCAAGCTCTTAATCCAATATTCTTACTACCATATCACTCTGCTATAATGGAAAGATTAATTTCAAAACTTTTGTTCAGGTAAATTTATAGAGGGTATCTTGGCATCATGTAATTTTTATTTAATAGCCATTTGATGAGTTTGATAAAGCAGTTAAATGAAAGTTGACTTTAATTTTGATGAAGCAATTAAATGAAAGTTGACTTTCTTTTCCACATGTCCAGTATTATAGGTACTAGGCACTTGTAGCTATCGAGCACTTAAAATGTGTCTTGCCTAAGCAGAGATATACCATAAAGTGTAAAACACAAACTGGAATTTGAAGGCTTAAGGTAATGAAAATAATATAAACAAACTCATTATCAATTCTATATTGATTATACAAAGAAATATTTTGGATATATGGGCTCAAATACAATGTATTAAAATTAACTTCATCTTTTTCTATTTCTAATTTTCCTATTAGAACTTTCAAAATTGCATTATGAGGCCCATATCATTTATCTGTTGGGCAATGCTGTTCTAAAGTGAGTTTGAGACCAAACTGATGAATTTAATTTTGTTGACTTCTGAAGACTATATACCTTTATGTTCAACTAATTAAAACTTCTACTTGAAATAACTCTTAGGCAGGAGGGTCCATTAGCATCCATTTTCATAAATAGCTTTTATCTGAAATAAATGACTTATTACATAGCACTAATTTTTACGTTGGTATTTAACTATGTTCACATTCAGTCCCTTACATTTTGTTATTTTTACATGCATGTATTATGTCCTATTGTAGCCACTGCAATTTACACCCCTCAAGGGAAAGGTCCAACAATCATTTGTTTGTGGCTCACATTACTCATATAAAAGGCCACAGGCTATGGATAATTAAATATTAACACCGTGAGCTGCTGTAAACAAAATGCAGAGAAGCTGGTTAATGATGACACTAAATAATTTGACTCAACACAGAAAGAGAAACAAATTTCAGCTCAGATTGTAATTTAAAGTTTTAGTTAAACAGAATAGAACGAAATTTCTCTGTTATGGTAGCATGGACAGAAAACAAAAAGAGGTTACTATAACCTAAGATGTTGAATAGAAACATATAAGCCTCAACAGAGGCTACTTGGTAGTGTTAGAAGGCATTTATTTCCTCATTGGTCTCTCATGTTTCTGCATTATCAAACACACTAACTACCATTGTTTTGAACTCTTTGAAGACTGTTTTTATAGTGAACAGTTTAGAAAAGACTAAATGTTTCCCTCTAGAGTGAAGAGCAGGCATCTCCACTGCTTATTATATTCAAGTTCCCTAAAATTGTGGTTACTCTCTCACAGGTACAGGTACCATTTGGTCCTCTTAGTGTTACCTTGTGAGAATTGGCACTTGGTGCATCATACAAGGAAAAGCTGATACATTGGCTGATGACACTGCTGTAATAAACTCCTTTGCTTCTGACCCAGTAATCTGTTTTTTTTTCTTTTCCCCAGAAACTATGATTGTTTTGCAGATTAAGTTGTCATCTTACAGAGTAAATTCTTAGACCTTTCACAGTTATTGTCAGAGAGGAAGTATATACACTTTTTTTGTTTTAATATTGAAAAACTTAAGACTCCAGACATGTGCTTAAAATAAATTGTGTAATTTAACAAAGACTCAATAATTTTCCAAAGATTACGAAGATCTTTTGTAGGAAGACAACATCCCAGCATATAAATAACAACAAAAAAGAATTTCCTCAGAACTGAACAATGTAACAAGTAAAATTCTCTTAAGAACTGAATAGAGATCTTTCTTTTAGCAAAACTAGCAAAGGAACATCTCCAAATCTCTCCCAAATAAAATGTTTAAAATTTGTTATCAAATGTTTAACTGTGATATTTTTATTCTACAGTTAACTGAATAAGTATATAACATATATCTCTATACCTAAATATAATTATATAACAAACTTAAATATATATTAAATATGTATACTTATATATTAAATTATATAAGTATATATATGCATATGTGCACATGTATGTAACTTCATGTGATAATATGAATTCTGGATTTCAAAAAGGTATTTCTGTTATACCTGTTACTATTTTTAATTCCTAAGATAAAGATTATTTTGCAGTATGCTTAAACAGAGATCTGTGAATCATGCGAACTTCAAATGAACATTACAGTCAAGATTCTGTTACACAGAATAGGCAAAACACTTTTTTTTTTTTTGAATGGGAAAATGTCCTACAGTGATGTCTACCATATCTCAGTGGTATGAAATGACAACTGATAAACAAAATATGTCTGTGTTAGTCATGGTAAGCACCTGGTAAGAGTTTCATCTGTATTTATCTTTTTTCAAAATACTCATATTTTTGAAAGCAAATGTTTCAATCCTTTCAGAATGAGAGGTACTGCAGCAATTCTCAGATATAGAAACTGATTTAAAAAATCGGTAGTCTGTGGTCTTATTTTATCAATGAGGAAAACAAATTATTTTATTAGAAGTAGAATAGCTCTGGAGAAATCATTTACAAATGTTTCTGTATTTATGATGCAAAGTATAAAACCACTTTATGCAAAATAAATTTTAATAGAATTTGTATTTTACGTCATTCATGTATTGCACATAGCAATGTGAAATTTAGAAGTAGCAGTTTGACAGGCAGATGGAGAAAGTGTTTATGTAGGACAGCATATATAGGAGGCAGGAAACTCATGACTAAAAGCAAACCAGGAAGTGGTAATTTATATAACCCTGTACAAACCACTAAGTGTCAACAGACCTCTGAACAGTGAGCAATTGACATGTGCAAGGTAATTTTAAGATCTTTTCCATGTTTTCTTCTCTGATGATAAAACTTGATTGTTTTAATAGTGAGTAAATATATTCATTGCACATAACACAAGGAAGCTGAAATACTTTATTATTTTTATTTGATGGTAATACTAAATTATAGCAACTTGGAAATTGTCTATGGTCCAGAGGGAGTCATTGCTTTTGGGTTTCATTTATAGTCAAAAGAAATTAAACCTACCAGGTCTAGCTTATAAAAACTAACAGATAATTGGACTCATTTCAAGAATAAGCTATTGAAAGCAGTTAGTATTAAGACTAAATTTTGAATTCTTAAAAAAGTTGTGCCTATGAATGCATATATATGTATTAAAATTATGGGAATGTCTTTGGATATTAACTGTCTCCAATTATCATAAATATTTCTTTAATTGTTTTAATAACTCTACCTAAGGAATCAGAATAAAGGTTGATGCTCAGTTTCAAGCCAAAACTAAGTACAAGGTCAGTTAGTTTGTTTTGGGGAAATAAATTACTAGATTAAAAATACAAAAGTATTTCTGTATATGACTCTGTATGAAAACAAATATTTTGTATTAACCAAGAAGATACTAACATCCTCCTCAACTTGAATAAACTTTAGATAGGTTTCCTCCTGACTACAGTCCCTGATTTCCCTCTTCTTACAGCATTTACTTTAGAAAACTTGTCACTGAAAATTATTCCTGTGCCTTACGAGATGTAAATCTTCTACAACCTAAAGATGTCTTTCTCAAGAACCTGGAAATCATCTTTTTGAAATGTAATGATAAAAAACACAGGGTCCATGGACCCTAACTTTGATGAGCCAATTAGCAAACACAGATGGCTTAATCACATGAACCAACTTCCATCCCTATTGTACTCCAGTACATTTGCATTAGCTCACCCCATCCTTTAAAAATCCTTTCGCCTTTGATTTCATTGGAGTTGAGTTCACCCTCTCTTCCCTATGTAAAGTCTCTCTTGTTTAACTCTGATGCAATTTTTTTGACAGTTCATATAACATCCTCAAAAACGGTTCAGTATTAATACATTATTCCCAGGTGCCCTTTCTGAGGCTTTCCCTCCCAAAATTAAAATATATCAATATACCACACCAATAATTGCTCTCTAAAATTTGGGGGAAAATGATAAAATAGATAACATATGGCAACTGCTATAGTTTATGTTTTCAAACTATTCTGAAAAACTATTGAGGATAACTTTAGATAGCTTGCCTTGTTATGTGTTTTTAAGAATCCCATACTACAAATACTGTACATTAAAACCTACTTTTAATATCCTATTGGCAAAAATCTCTAGAGAATGCTGAATTATATATTAATAAAAAAACTAAAATTCCAAATATATATAGTACTTGAGAAATAGAATTTTACTTAATAGAATTGTATTTAAGTGAAGAAGAAAAGATACAGTTTTACATAGTATCAGTAACTACACATCAAGATAAGAAAAGATATAAATGACAGCAAATTACTAAAATAGAGATAAAACTAACAATGTCTGAAGAACCATCCAGCATGCAAGGAGCCCAGAGCCACCAGATAGGACAGATATAACTGAGTAATCCTTTCCCTACTTTTACATAAACTTTTATTTTGAACAAGTCTAAGCAAGTTTTTTCCCATAACTTTCTAAGTTTCTAGAAACACTATGAGATAAAAGAGTAATAAAAAGTAAAGGTTTTAGTAAATTAGGCATTGGCTTTGTTTAATTATAAAGGATTCCAAAAAGAAAAGGAAATAAAATAACCATAAAGTCAATAGCTACTTAATTAAAAAAAATGCTAGGAGAATTTTTTTTTTAATTCTTTGCATATAGTATTTTCTCAGGTTTTCTCATGATAAAGGCAGGAATAGTTCCTTGTTCTGGGCCACTAAGCATTGATTGCCAAGTGTTTGACAGACAAAGGGAGCTGTTTCAGGAAGTCATAAAGAGGTAAAGAATAAGTAGGCTATTAACAGACATTCTCTGAGGCAAACATCATTCTAGGCAAATTCAACCTAAATCAGAAAAATTTGCAACCACAGGAAAACCAGCAAGAAAACACACATATCAAAACACAGTGCTCTGACATTACCGGGTAAGTAGAATGAATGAACTACTACTATAAACTGATGTAGATGGATCTCATAAGCATAATGCTGAGACAAAACAAACTCAAGAGTACATTTGTTCTAAACAGATGTGCAGCCATATTTTCAGCAAAAATATGTACAAGAATGTTCACAGCAGCACAATTTGTAAGAATCAAAATCTGTAATCAACCAAATGTCCAGCCACATTAAAATGGATAAACAAATTGTGCTATATACGTGCAATGAAATACTACACAATAAAGAGAATATATAAACCTCAGATACATAATATGAAGTGGGAAAAGCCAGAGAGAAAAGAGTATATACTGCACGATTCAACAAGGGCAGAATTATTCTAACATGATAGAAATCAGGATAGTAGTCACCTTTGTGGGGGAAGCCCTAAACTGTGCAAGAGACAACTTCTATATTGTTAATACTGTTTTGTTTCTTGGTCTCTGTGCTGGTTACATGAGGTTTATTTTGAGAAAATCTGTTCAAATGAACTCTGATGATGTGTATACTTTATTTTTTCAACTTTAAGTTCACTTTTAAAAAAAAAGTACAGCTTAAATATGTAACACCTTTCCTTATTTAGCATAATTTTGTTGTAATTTTAACTTGTAAAGAGATGTCTTTTCACAAAGACTTATGTGTTACACAAATAGGTTTAAAAGTACAAATTAATTAGGGGTGCCTGGGTGGCTCAGTCAGGCACGACTGAGGAGCAACAACTCCTGGTTTCTGCTCAGGTGATAATCTCATAGTCACGGGATTGAGCCCCTCATTGGGCTCCATGGAGCCTGCTTAAGATTCTTTCTGCCTCTGCCTGCCTCTCTCTCTCTCTCTCTCTCTCCAAGCTTCCCCACCACCCACATGCTCTCTTTCTCTCTCTCTCAAAAAAAAAAAAAAAAATCAAATTAATTCAACTTTTATGGTTAAAGAAAAATTATTGTTCACTTGGCCTCTGTAATTTTTTAAAAGATGATGACAAAAGATACAAAATAATAGAATTTTACAATTTATACTTCATCAGAAAAATATCTAAAGAAATTTTGAGATTGTCCCTTTAGTAACATATTCATTTGAATGCAATTATGGAATATTATATTTAAAAATCCTAACTATTGTTATCTTGTGCCATAGTTTAATAAGAATCATAAATATTACCTATTTCCTCTCTACAACATCTCTAGGCCATAAAGTCAAGCACTGGGGCAAAGATTATATTTAATGACTGATACATTTAGAAAGGGCTGAAATGTACAAAGACCCACTATATAAGAAGAGTATCAAGGACTCCAAACAGTAACCATTAGTGCTGATTAACTTTAATTTTCAGAGCATTTATAGTCTTACCTAACATTTTTATTGAGCCCATTGAAAGATGCAATGCCACTCATGAGTTTATTTTTTTAAGCAATTCTACTCATTAGTTTTATTTCTTTTGCATATATGTATACATAAAAATATGATTATCTACATCTATATCTATCCATTAATCAAGAGAGAGACAGAGAGAGAAGTGTTAAAAAAATGAAAGTAAATGGAAGTCAATATATTAATCTCTGCCTTTTAAAACAAAAGAAGCAGGGGCACCTGGGTGGTTCAGTTGGTTTAAGCGTCTGACTCTTGATTTCAGCTCAGGTCATTGTAATAGGTCAACTTATAAGATATCAGAAAGCTTATTGTATATAAGTTCACCTTAAACTCACCTTTCATGAATAGTTGAGATAAAAGGCTTATGTAGTTCCCTATTAGGGTTATCAGTAATTACTAACCGCCCTATCTCACTTCTGTGACCTCACCTGCTTACTAAACAGATAACTTAGGATGCAAAATGCTCCCCCACCCCCTCCACCAAGATCTGGCCTAGGCAAGACCAACATGTAAAAAGTCACATACTCACTGTCCTACAGCATCTCAGGTGTCTAACTGTGATTGGTCATTTTAAACCCTCTTAGGACAAAGACATTCACAATTTATAGGTTCCCGCCAAAACTAATGTCTTTATGTCACAATATAATTGGCTACCATGAAATGCTGTTGATTGTAATTGGTTAACCAAATAATGATGTATTCTGACTTGCTAAAATCCATATAAGCCCACTGCTGCCTTTGTTCAGGGCCATTCTCTGCACTTTTCTCCTTAAGATAAGGAGATCAGGTTTGGCCTGGCAGTGAATAAAATCTTGCCTTGCTTCTATTCGGTGTCTGGTGGGTTTTTTTCAATATCACCCTGTTTCAGTCATGATCTCGTGGTTCATGAGATTCAACCCTGTATCTGGTCTGTGCTGACAGTGCAGAGCCTGCTTGGGATTCTCTCTCTGCCCCTACCCCACTCATGCACACAAGTGCTCCCTGTCCCTCTCTCTCTAAGGAAAAAAAAAAAAAAAAAAGAAACAGCAATTCTAGTTTTATAATTCAAAGACACAGACACAAATTACAACACATTGAATACACCTCAGATATTCATTGTACTTAGAAAACATAGAAGGAAATCAATTGGTATCTCCTAAAGTCTGACTGTTCTAAAGGCATGAATAGAGTTGCATTTCCAGGAGCAGGAGCCATAATTTTTTACCTTTAAAAATAAGTTAGCCTCAGGGGTGCCTGGGTGGTTCAGTTGGTTAAGCACCCGACTCTCAATTTCAGCTCAGGTTATGACCTCATGGTTCATGAGATGGAGCCCTGAGTAGGGCTCTGCCTTGACACTATGGAGTAGGCTTTGGATTCTCTTTCTGTCTCTCTCTGTCCCTCCTCCCTCCCTCTCCCTCTCTCTCCCACCTTCCTCCCTCTCAAAATAAATAAATAAACTTCAAATAAATAAAAAATAAAAATATGTTCGTAAAACCCTTTGAGAAAATGGTGTTAAAACCACGTTAGTTATTTGCATTGGAAAATTTGCTAAAACTGCTAATCCAATTTATGAGTAACAGTGAAAAATGCCACAGCACCCTGAGAAATCATTCTCTTATCATTCAATGTACAGTTCAGGTATTTGACCTTACCAAAATCATGGATACCAGGATATCATGACCACCAGCTGCCAGATGTTTTCATCTGCACTGGAAAGAATGTGAGCTTCATGGTAATAGCTTTTGAATAACCTGTTCTTAAAAAATATATATTTTTTTTAGTTTTTGAGTGCATTTATTTATGAGAGATAGAGACAGCACGAGTCGGGGAGGGGCAGAGAGAGATAGGGAGACACAACATCCTAAGGAGGCTCCAGGCTCTGAGCTATCAGCACAGCGCCTGATGCAGGGCTAGAACTCACAAACCATTAGATCATGACCTGAGACAAAGTTGGATGCCTAACCAACTGAGCCACCCAGGGGCCCCTGAACATGTTCTTGAGAACTTTATCTTGCAGAATCTGTTTTCTGAATCCTTGAATCTGCAAGTGAAATATTAATACAATCCCCCATGGCTGAACATTTCTTTGAATATATAAAATGAATAGAAATTTTTCTAAGTTCCTTTGATTTTCCCATAATATTTTTGAAACAACATGCAACTGGAATCTAAACCTCTAAATAAGGAAATATCTATTGGTGCAATGTTACATGCTAGTATATTTTCTTAGGTCAAGTCACTATTGTTTTAGTTAACAGATGCCAAAATGTATTCCAATTTGAAAAATATACAGTTAATGGCACCTGATACAATATTTTTTATCTTCCCATAATAACACATGAAGACAACCAAAAACAGGATACTTCAACAACTATGAATTTTCTTCTGTCAATTAACTTGTCAAAAAATAATAATTGGCTTTAATATTTATGAGAATTTGTTGATTTGAATCACCAGGGGAAAGTATTTTGCAGAATAGAGCCATAAATGTTGTAGTTAAAATTGTATAGGGCCATGCTGCAGTTAGAGGCAGAAGGTAAAGTACTCTTAAAATATTTTCTAAACAAAGAATTAGTTTATCCCATATATTTGAACATAGGTCCTTACATTTCTTTGTTGTTGCTATAGCGTAGTGATACCCAGAAGGGCTCTGAAAATATCTTAATAAATACCACTGTTTGAAATTTTATATAACCAATGGAAGTATTTGCTCTTTTCCTCCCAAGACTACATGTTGAAACTTCCGCCAGCAACTTGAGAAATTACACTTTCCTCCAATTCAGATTGAAAATGCCAAGAGACTAAATCAGTTGTCAATTGAAAGCAGTGGCATTTCTTTATTCTTAGGTCAGTCAAGGTTCATGAATAATATCTGAAAATTGCAAATCAGTAAAAATAGAGTTAAGAAAAATGTGTAAAAAGGAATATTTGTCTTTATAATGTGTGTATGTCTCTATTGGCCTCAACATCATTTAGAGGAAGTATCCTACAGTGGCCTAAAATGTAAGTTTTGGAGATAATGCAGCTGAGATCAAAGTTTGAGTCTCTCTCCAACTGATGAGAGATTTGGTTTGCTAAACCTCAATTTTGTCATCTATATAATGAAAATATTTTCAATTAATACCATATAAGAAATAAATGGAATTAGTGCAAAACATTTAGTTCAATTCACATAGTTAGAAAATGGTAAATGTTAGCTATTATTATCACTATTAATAACAGAATCATAACAAAACTCCAATTTATAATATTGAAATTCATTTAGGGTTTGACAGGAATTTTCAGTTGTAAAATTATGACCTATATACCAAACAGCTTTCTTTTCCCTTCTGATACATTTCTCAATCATTGGACCCTACTCTTCAGTTAAGAAACATTTCAAGTTCTTTCAAAGATTATGTGTTTGTAGCAAAAAATAAATTAATTTTCCATTAGATCAAAATTTTAAAATATGTAATTTAAATTGAACATTTTTTCCTTCTCTGGAATTTGGAAGTGTGTATCATAAATTCTCAATATGATTAAAAATAAGCCACAATAATAAGACCTAGGACCTAGACAGAAGGTCTATGGTGAATTGTTTTCCTTCTGTCTAGGTCCTAGGTCTTATTATTAACTTTGAGTTAAACAAGATGAGTAAGTTCTGTAGATCTACACTGGCATTGTAACTATATTGCACACTTAAAATTTTGTTAAGAGGACAGATTAAAAAAAAAAAAGAGGGGCACCTGGGTGACTCAATCAGTTAACGTGTCCAACTCTTGATTTCAGCTCAGGTTATAATTTCAGAGTCATGAGACTGGGCCCCACATTGGGATCCACATTGAGAATGGAGCCTGCTTAAGATTCTCTGATTCTCTCTCTCCTTCCCTCTCTGCCTTCCCTCCTCCCAACCTCCCTCCCTTCTTCTCTCAAAAAAAAAAAGAGGGCAGATTTCATGTTAAGTGGTCTTGCCACAACAAATTTTTTAATTAAGTATAAAATTTAAAGAGCTAAAGAAAATTCTTCTCTCTACAGAAAAGGACCAGGAAAAGGTAAATTAGCAAGACAAAAATCTTTTAAATTATCATCCTACTTCAACCACATATCTTAGAGAAAAGAGTGATCTCACTCACCTTCAATGAAGTCAGCTGAAGCCTTTCAGCAAAGGTCCCTACTGAGGTGATGATAAAAGTCAGAAAGACCCAGCTGGATACCTGAGACTTCAATTCCATCAGGCAGGAAAGAGGCTACCCCACACAGTGCTGATGGTGGCCATATGGAAGCAGGAACAAGGTGTCCCTCTTCTCCAAGTCAGGATGGTATGAATGGAGAATAGCGGAGAGTTTGAAGTTCAATCCCACCCATCAGTATTGAGACTTCCTACCAATTCCCTCCTGAAATGCCAACAGAGGCTGAGTGGGAAACTTTGACTTTTATTCCCACAAAATAGTGATGAAGCACCATCTTCTTTACCCTATCAGAGTAGTGCCAGTAAAGACTTACTGAAACAGAAGATTTAAATAAGATCCAGAGCCTCACAACAAAGTACCTCAAATACTCAGTGTATGATTGAAAAGCACTTGGGTTGTTCTTGGTTTTTGTTTTTGTTTTGTTTTTTTGTTTTTTTGCTTGTTTGTTTGTTTTTTAGAGAGAAGGCATGCCAGTTAGGGAGAGGGGCAGAGGAAGAGAGAGAGGGAATCCCAAGGAGGCTCCACACTTAGCACTACGCTCAACACAGGAGCTAGATCCTAGGGTCCTGGGATCATGACCTGAGCCAAAACCAAGAATAAGGTGTTCAACCAACTAAGCCACCCATGCACAATGAAAAGCACTCATCTTAACAAGAATCAGGAAACCTTGTCTTGAATGATTAAAGATAATAAATAACAATGAGGTGACAGAAATGTTGGACATTAAACCGGCCATCTTAAAAATAATTCACCAGGCCATTTTGAATACACTTATATTAAAAAAATAAAGTCCCCACAATTAAATAGAATATTTCAGCAAAAGGAAAAAGATCTAAAAAAGAGCCAAGTAGAAATCTAGAAGTAAAAAATACAATGCCTCCACCCCCCCCCAAAAAAAAAATTCACAGGATAGGCTCAACAGTAGGATGAAGATTACAGAGGAAAGAATCATTAAACTTGAAAGCAGAACAGTAGCAATTATACAATATTAACAACACAAAGACAGAAA
Source organism: Panthera uncia (assembly GCF_023721935.1). Lineage (NCBI taxonomy): Eukaryota > Metazoa > Chordata > Mammalia > Carnivora > Felidae > Panthera > Panthera uncia. The sequence continues at coordinate 94,821,930 of NC_064811.1, read as the reverse complement.
TCTGAGAATAAATGAGTAGGGCTTCAGGACCTGTGAGACTATATATAACAAAAGTTCTAACATTTGTAACAACAAAGCCCCAAAAGGAAAAAGATTAAGAATATGAGGCTCAGAAAGGATTTGAAGTAAAAATGACTATTTACCAAATTTGGCAAAAGACATAAACCTACAGTTTAAAGAAGCTGAAGGAATCCAAAGCAAGATAAACAAAAAGAAATTCACGCTAAGATACAATAATGAAATAAGGAAGTCTTTACATATCCTGAAAACGTCAAAGGAAACATAAGGTAATACTATAAAATAATTCTATATACATAAATTTGACAACTTAAATGAAATGGAAGACTTAATATAGTAGATACTTCTCCCCTAAATGACATATTTTAACACAATTTCAATAAAAATTTCAGCGTATTTGCATATACTAGCAAGTTTACTCTAAATTTATATGAAACACAAAGGAACTAAAATAGCTAAACAATTTTTTAAAAGAATAAAACAGAAGTAATTATTAAATCTAATTTCAAGACTTATTACATAGCTACAGTAAGCAAGACTATGGTATTATCAAAGGGATTGATGCATGAAATTAATAAAAGAGTTTAGAGAGAACTCTGACCTCGGAATACTACTTTGCAATAAAAAGGATCAAACTATTAAAACATACAGTTTATATAGACCTCAAAGTTACAATGCTCAGTTTGTTCACTTAAGACCAATCTGCAAAGTTCACATACTGTCTAGGGATGGAAACCACATTCATAATTGTGAAGGGCTTGGTATGATGAGTGTGACTATAAAGGATTAGCACAAAAGATCTTTGTGGTAATGGAATAGTTCTGTATCTGCTAATATATAGCTCTTCTGAATATTTATATAGACATGTGATAAAATTGCACAGAACTATACACACATATGTACCAATGACAATTTCCTGGTTTTGACGTACTATGGCTATGTCAGATGTAACCAGTGAGGGAAATTGTGAGGGTACATGTACATAAGATCTCTTTGTACTATTGTTGCAATTTCCTAGTATCTATAACTTTTTCAAAATAAAAACTAGGAAATTTTCCCCTCACAAACTACTGAGACTTTTTCAATTATTTAAGTAAAAGTTTTGAAATTTCTGAATTTTTCTAAGAGAAATACATTTTCTTCACTGAAGGCTAAATACCAACACAAACATTTTTCTATTCTATAACGTAATAGGACTTACTACTCTCCAATCAGAATTTAAAACTGTGAGTTAAGAACCAAGGTTCTGTATTTGTTTTGAATTAAGAAGGAAACACTGACATTATTTTTCTTAGTCAACCTTACACACTGGTAAAGACTTTAGGGATTCATGCCTTAAATACAAATTTCACAAAAGAAGGCACCTAGGGTGAGAAAACAGTTACTGTTTTCTTTTTAAATTTATTTTGATACCAGATGGTACTCCAATCATTTTAAATTTATTGAGATTTATTTTATGGCCAAGCATTTGTAGAGAATGTCCATTTTGTATTTGTATGGCTCTATAATTATCAATTAGGTCAAGGTAGTTGATAATGTTGTCCAGGTTATCTATGTATTTATTATTGCTTTATTTATATATATAATTTATAAATAAATTTATAATTTATGGAAAAATATATTTATTTATAACTTATTGTCTAATTTTTCTCTCAATTGTTGAGATGTTAATTTTTTTAACATGATTTTTGAATGGCTATTGTTTCCTTTAATTATGCTAATTTTTGTTTCTTGTAATTTTAAGGTCTATTAGTAGGAAAACTTATGTTATAATTGTTTGTCTCCCTAAAGAATTAACTCTCTCATTATAATGAAGTGTTCCTCTTAATCAGGTAATAACTTTTCTCTTGACATCTATATCAAATTAATAGAGCCATGCCTGCCTTTTCATGCTTTCCATGTTTATGGCAAATTATGTTCCCATCTATTTACATTCAAACTATCTGAAGGTTTCCACTTAAAGTGCATATTTTGTAGAGAGCTGAGCTTATAACTGAGTCTTACTTTTTTATATGCCAACAATATCTGACTTTTCATTAGAATGTTTACTCCATTAACACATTTATTGATATGTTTAGATTCATGTTTACTACTTAAGAAGATTTATTTTCATATTACCCACTTTGCATTTTGTTCCTTTACTCTTGCTTTCCTCGGTTTGTTTTGTTTTTTTTTTTTTTTGGATTATTTTTAAGCAATTATTTGAATAGTTTATCATTGTTTTAATCAATATGCTAATTCATGATAAACTAGAGTAAGTCAAACAACTATATATCAGGCACCACCAATTTCAAATAGGATTAAGTTTACTCATTCATTCTTTTGGAAAGCATTTCATACGTTTTCATATTCCTGGGAATAATTGATATGATTTTTGCATTTCATTGTAGTATAAATTTAATTCAAATTCCCATTAAGTTTCCCCTTTCTAATATCATGTCACATGTCTGCCAGTCAAATACTTGATTTTTTGGCAAAAGCTGTATAAGTGAACATTTTGGGCACTGGCTCCACACCAACTGGATTCAAATTCTGGCTCTATAATTAACTAGCTTTATTGTATGTTGTTACTTCATCACGTTTTTTGGTCTCGGTTTCCTTCTCAGATTTACAGACCAGAGTATAGTTGCAGAAAACATAATCCATTGAAGATTTAAAAAAAAGAAAAAAGATTTAAGAAGAAAGCAACTTATGATAGGGTTTTAAGTGACATAAAGAAGTGTTCAGGAACTGGAGAGCTTAGTTTGGCCTATCAGGAAAGCCCTTGAAGACACACTGTGAAGCTGGTTTGGTAAGGGAGCTAGCCATTGTGGCTAGCTTGGCAACATTCAATCTAGGGACTATGTAGACACTAGAGCCATTGTAACAGAGCTTTCAAAGAAGAAAATTTAAATATCTTGCTTAACAGTTTCAAGAGAGCCATGCAGCTGCCACTTTTAAGTGGTCACTTTTAACTTCCAGGTTTCACATGGTTATGTGTATTTGGTATAAGCTGTGTTACATACAAAGTTTAACTGCAAGGAAATCTTTATAATTTATACTTCACATTTTCAGCCTTTCATTTATAGTAATTCAAGCTAAAATAAAGTGATAAAGAGGTATTAAGAGAGTCAATTTGCCATATCTCTTTCCTCTGTAAACTGGCCATAATAACTACTAATTACCTCCTACAGTTGTTTAATGACATTAAATACCCTAATGTAGGTAACATACATGGTACATTGCCCAGCACATTGTTGTTGATGCGGGGGCAGGGGGAGTCTTTTCCTTTTAAATTCAAGAGATGGTATGTTTCTTATTCCTGCTTGGGTTGCACATAATTTTCAAAGACAAAAAATAGTTTTATTCTTAAAACTATAAAGATATATTAAAGCCTAAGATAAAGATTATACTTTTAAAAATCAAGTAGATTCATTGTAGGCTTAATTTCTTGAATAGAAACATCATTTATCTATATAGCTTTACTCTGGGAACCCTTTGGTAGAAATTCTCATCTTATTACAGAGATTAAGAATGAAATATTATGAGTCCTAATCCAATACTTCGACAAGAGCTAAGAGCTATAGAAAGTAATAAATAATTAGTTGTCATTTTTATGATATCATTGTAGGATCAGGATTCACTGAAATATATAGTTGTAGGATGCAGAGTGTTCTCATTACTAGTCAAAACTAATTGACTATTAATGTATTAACAAATGTAGCTTTTGTTTGGTCTTGAATGGCAGGGGCAGCTCTCAATTCTATGTGATCAAGTGTACATTTTGTATCTGATTTTAAATAGACTGTAAAACACTGTAAAATATCAAATTAGTTTTAATCTTTTGGATGTAGAAGTTAATGTATACAATATCACATCTTAAGGTATCACTGAAATCATACTTATATTCCATAATACATAAATTTTGATAAACAAATATAAATAGAAATGA